>NW_025535068.1:0-123844 GCF_020615455.1 Coregonus clupeaformis
TCATTGATTGGTTCCAGGTGGCCTAGCTGGTTGAGCAAGCGCTTGCAATGCCAGGGTTGTGGGCTAGAATCTCATGGGGACAGAATGGAAAAAAATACTTCTAAAATGTCTGCACTGTAAGTACTCTGGATAAAAAAAGAATCACAAAAATGTATGGAAAAGAATATTAAACCTTGTTTGAATTTCTTGCCATTTAAGTCAGGACTGAGACTGGACCATTTCAGGAACACTCACCAAATCTTGGAAAGTCATTCTGGTTTGCCTTTGGCATTAAAATGTGTGTAATTGTCCCGTTTAAAAATAAAACTATTCCAGTGTTAGGTTTTTAGAAGACCACAGTGGGTTTTGCTTGAACTTTTTACCTGGGCTTTGCTTCTTTCATATTTCTTTTGATCCTGACATACTCCCCAGTCTCTTCCGGTGACAAGCATACCCATAACATGATGCTGCCACCACAATACGCAACAATACAATATTGTTGTCCATCAATGTTTCCCAACCAAATTTACTGAGCTTGAGCAATTTTGACAGAAACAATGGATATACAGTATGTGATATCTTATATACTGAACAAAAATATAAACAACATGTAAAGTATTGTTCCCATGTTTCATGAGCTGAATGAAAAGATCCTGTGGGATCGTCTGAGACCAGCCACCCGGACAGCTGATGAAACTGAGGAGTATTTCTGTCTGTAAGGTGGTTTTTGGTGGGGAAATAATTTGATTGGCTGGGCCCTTGCTCCCCAGTGGGTGGGCCTGGGTTCTAAGTGGGTGGGTTGATTCCCTCCCAGGCCCATCCATGGCTGCAACCCTGCCCAGTCGTGGAAATTCATAGATTAGAGCCTAATTTATTTATTTCAATTGACTGATTAAATGAACTGTAACTCAGTAAAATCAGAGAAATTGTTGCGTTTATAATTTTTAATTAGTATTTCAGGAGCCCTAACGTTATTCACTTGATTGGTCACCCCCCCTCTCTACTCAGCCGCCTAATCTTAGCCCCCCACCTCCGTCCCTGCCTCTGCTCGGCCTCCCATCCACTTCCGCACAGGCTGGGATTACCCACTAACCTCCCAGTATTTAAGGTCTGTTTCAGCTCCGGTGTTAGATCGAATGCAAAGCTTACACCCGAACCTGTCTCAGCTTTCTGGCTCACCCTGGTTTTGGGATCCGGACCTGCCCTGTTTTGGATACTCAGGAGAACCAGACCTGCTTTCTGCCATAGACTAATAATCCCCGGTAACCTGACAGCCTTCTGCCTTGCTACTACGTATTTTGGATTTCCCTTGGAACTGTACTGCTGCCTGGCTTCATCTTCCACCCTGTGTGGTAAATTTCCCCAGGACTCTGGGACCACCCACCACCGAAGGACGAGATCAGCTGCCACTGGGGGTAAGATCAGCGCATTGGACGGACCCTGTTACCCCTGGAGCCTATTCACTCCCTACTTCCTCTTTTCCTTAATTAATAAACTTTGGTGTGAGCAATTGGGTGGTGGCATTTGTCTGAACGGATAGTAAGATCTGACCATTATGGACTCACCTTACTTCTCCCAATGGAAACCGAGTGAGCATGAGCATGGCCAGCAGCAATAAAATAACAATTTTAACTCCTCACCAACCTTACCCAGCCAGTTGCTCAGACCAGCACCCAGCTTCCGAGGTTACCTGCCCCGGCTGATTGCAGCCGCTTGTTCGCGAACCGAGATTGGAAACCCCGAGCTGGTTCAACGGCGATTCAACCGCAGGTCGATTCCTGATTAGCTGCTTGACTTCAGTTTCTGCAGCCGACCTGCACGGAGGGGGGCGTGGGTATGCATCACGCACCTGACGGGCCGAAAGCTCGACTCTGGGGAACAGCAGAGTCTCAACGTCAAACCCTGCATGTGCAACCTTCGAACTGCCCTGCTGGAGTGAGATATGTGTGAAAATATGAGGGGAATGGGTTAGGTATTCGACAAGGCAGACGAATGAATTCATGAAAGAATTGGAACACTAAACTGGGGACGGCAATGGTGATATAAAGGATAGTTGGTCTCTAGGCGAAACTGCCTTCCACTCTTGATGGGGCCAATGACTGACGGTAGGATCGACAGAAGGATACAGACCCGGTCAATGTGAGAGGGGGCGCTGCAAGTCACCTACTACGCATTCGGAGAGATCGACTGGGCTCCCTGGGTAACTGACACTCACCCAGGTAGCTTGATCAGTCTGAGCCTATGTGAGATTGGGTTTAGCTCTCCCTCACTTCCTGCAAAGAGCGCCAGCAGCCGCTCCACCTCAAACCTCTGCCTCATTGGAGGTGATGGACATCGTAGGGTAAATCTCTGCCCTATTTAAGGGCCTACGGGAAGGTTGAGCTTCAATGACCATCCAGTCCTCCGACCGCAAACCCCCGCTGCAAGTTACCTCCGCCTCTCTGACTGGCCAACCTACACCCTGGCTGCTCTGGTGGATTCTGCGCAGGCCAACATAATGGATAATGGCTGGCACGCCAACTGGGACTGGAGAACCTCCGTTGAGACTCCCATTCTGCCCGGGCACTGGATTGGAGACTTGACGATGGTACTTATGAGGCCCGTGGCGGGGTTTGTCGGAAAATCAAGAAATCATCCAGTTTCACCTGCTCTTCCAGGCCAACCCCATCGGAGGTCAGACAACCTCAGCCGATCGGGTGACCGGGTGATCAGGGAGTGGGGAGAGGACTGCCACCAACCTGCCCTAAGCTGAGCTGCCGCACTACCCCCTCGGCCAGTACCTACTAACCCGCTCCGATTCTCCAAGTCCAGAATGCTGCATGGTTAGAGAGGTGTTAAGCGAGAGCCATATCCCTGCCCCCTCACCGATCGTGTGGACGACTGTGCCAACGACTCTCGGGAACATCAAGGGGTAGTTATTGTTGTCTGCTCTTTGGAAAGAAAGTCATGGAGGACTAATCAATGGAGCTCTTGTCAGGATTAATCGCCCATCTTCATCTCTCTGCTGGAGCTGGGTAGCAGATGATCTCATGCCCTGCATGATACAGGGACAACGAACACAGGGAAAAACATCTGCCTCTGCTCACCTCTGCTTGCATACCAGGGAGCCACTGTTTTTACAAGTTGGATTAGTGATACTACCCAGGGATGGGAGGGAGATGGGAATGGAAAACCGCATTCAATACACCAAACAGTGTTACTAGAGGAGGCCTCACCAATGCTCCCGCGGTTAGGCTTAGGGTGTAGCGACAGGAAATAATTTGCCTGCTTATGGGAGGATATCTAATTTATCCAGAAACTGTCTGAACACACATCAGCAAGTCCCTCATCGAGAATTTCCACGGAAGGCAGAGAAATGTGAGTTTCACGTCAAGACAGTGGGCCTCCTGGGAGAAGAGAGGCAGAATAGGGATCAAATGGATCCTGCCAAAGTGATAGAGTACTTAGGATGGGAGAAAAAGAATGCAACAGTTAACTAACTTATAGAAGTTATGAAAATACACCTCACGCTCTAACTAGCACCAAGCAACCCCTCACCTGACCGCCCCAGCAGCCGACATGGGTGTTCAGTACCTCGCAAGGTGAGTTACACTCGCCTCCCATCCTCCAGATGCCTGATGTGGGACCGTGGGCACCATTGTGGGAGGTGGACGCCGGATGTGGGAGTTGGTGGGTGATTTTAGTGGGTGCAGAGGATAGGAAGCTCCATCTCTGTGCTTTTCTCACGAGCGTCCCCTCTGAGTGCAATGACGAATAGGAACGGAGCTGCTGGCTGTGGAAATTATTGGAGGAGTGGCGCCAACTGACTGGAGGGGTCCACTGATTCATTTCTCGCTTTGGATGACTTTAGAGAACTTCTGGAGTACATCCGCACGGTCAAACGTGCTTGAACTCCAGGCAGTATGGCTGGGCCCTGGGCTTCACCAGGCTCTGCACTCTCGCTTGTCATACCGGCCTGGGGATCACAGAAACACAAGCTGAGAGCCCCTTCCCCATTAATTCAGAAGGATGGAGTAATTCTGCCATGACTCCCAGTGTCGATTCTGCTAGTTCATCAGAGGAGCTCTGACTGGGCAAGCTGAGGAGACAGGTGCTGGAGCGCTCCCCACAACCAGCCAGGTCTGACTCTGCCCCAGCTGGTCAGCCTCGTTGTCCCGAAGACCTTGAGGTCCCAGGTCATTGGGGACATGACTCCCGCCTGCGTTGTACCCTGGCTCACCGGGCACTTGCAACGCCGCTTAGGAATTCTGGTGGTTCTGGAGGAAGGATAAGGAATAAAGCCATTTGCAACGAATAATAAGTCGTCCTGTCGGCCCCTTCAGCTCCGATTGCTGTGCAGCCTTGCCTGTGCCCCGAGACGCCCCTGGTTCACATCGGATTGTACGTGCCTTTAAGGTTATGAGGAGTCTTAATCGGAGAGGCAAGATGGCACACTTCATTTCTCCCCAAGGCTCCTAACCGCCAAGTGAGATCGCTTCCAGGTCTGTGAAAGCCGGATCCACTTGGACTGAGGTGGTAATTCCGCTTTGGAAGGAGTTGTACTGACAGACCGGAATCTAATCAAGGGAGTCAGAGCGGGAAGCACGACCGAGAAGAATGCATGATTCACGCAATCCCCACTCCTGGTGCAAATTGGATATGGGTGGAGTACGCACACAACTCTTTGACTGCTCTGCCATCGCATGTCTCCTCTTCCAATGTGGTTTATGGGATACAGCACTCTCATTTACAGCCAGGAGGAGGAGGTTACTTGCCCATCTGTGACTTGCTTTGCATGGCGATGTGCCAGCACCTGGCGTACAAGCCCCGACCAACCCAGGCGGCTACTACGGGCCAAACGGAGAGAATTCTGCTCCCACCTACCATGTTGAGTCTAAAGGGTGTGGTTGTTATCGGAAGAACGCCACTCAGGGTGGAGTTGCAGAAGCTGGCACTTGGTTCATTGGCCCAAAAGAGTGATTAGCCCAACTGGCAGTCCGGCCCCCCAACTGCCCAATTCCCTGAGGGTGATCCACTTTCCAGTGTGTCTAAGATTAAGCATCATGAGAGGGCGGTCCCTGCTGGGGCACTGGTCCCTCCTCCCTCCGATCGTGCCTGGCCGATGGTGGCCTGGTTTACACTGGCCCGCCGCTGCTTCGGGTCCAGAGAGGAGGGGTGCCAGACTTCTGATGGGAGGGCTATGGACTGAGGGAGGACCTGGGTGCGAGCATTGGATTGTGGATAGGACTCTATTAATTACGCTTTTCTACTCAACGATCTTGATCAACCTGCAATCCCGTAGCGCCCAGAGGGGTCCCTAACCGCCTCGGCCTGGGCCGGGGCTTCTGTCCTGTGCCTGATCCCTGTCTCGACTCGTCCATCTCCCCGACTAAACCTCGGCTTTCCGAGGATGAGGACGCTCACTGACCCATTAGCCCCCCTCCGGCCTCTCCCCCCGCCCGGCGTGGTGGAAAAAGGTGGGAGGGGCGCCCTGTTGGGGGTTGTCATGAGCCCACTCCGGATAACACCATTACTCTGCTCTGCACTCCCTCTTCTACTCAGCCCAACTAGCCTCACACCTGTCCCTGGCCTCTGCCTCGGCTCTGATTATGCATGGCGCCTGCATTATCACTAACCTCCAGGTATTTAAGGCCCTGTCTTCAGCTCTCCTGTAGAAGAGTAAGACGAAAGCGGGCTACCGGTTTCGTGACCGACCTGCCTGGGATAATGCCCCAGGAGATCCATGATGCTTTCTGCCATAGATCTGACATTCTGTCGTAACTCTGGACCAGCCTTCTGTGCTAATACGCATTTGGATTTCCTTGAACTGTACTGCTGCCTGGTTTTCATTCCGCCCCTGTTCACTGTCAGCCCCAGGACTTCTGGGACCACCCACCACCGGCTCATAGGAGATCAGCCACTCTGGGGGGCATGGGCTGTGGTTGACGGGGACCCCCGTTACTTAGTCATTACTCCCACTTCCCTTTTCCCCTTAAGTTTAATAAACTTTCTGGGTGTGATAAATTGTGGTCTCTCCGGGCCGTCTGTCTGAAAAAGTATAAATTATTCACAGCAGTAATGGCTGCCAAAAGTGCTTCCACCAAGTATTAACTCTGGGGTTTGAAGAAATATGCAATCAGGACATGGGGGTGGGTTGGGGTGTTGTACAATTTTCTTTCACTTTGAAAATATGAAGTAGGTTGTGTAGATCTGTAGGAAAAAGATCTAATTTAATCCCTAAAAAAAAATGAAAGGCAGCAAAATGTGAAGACTGGGCAGGGGTGTATAGACTTCCACTAGGCACTCAATGTTGTGATAAGAAGTGTATTTCCTTAACTGTGGCTTTTACTCATGTCTGGATTGTAATTTGACATACAGTACATGGCCATATCTAGCCAACCTAATTTGTTTCCCTCACCAAATTAACACATCTCAAACTCAGAATCGGCTTGATATCCTGTGTGTGGCCCGGGACACTGGAACCTATAGCCATAGGGCGAGATTCCGTAATGAGCCAATAATAATTAGTGGCCGGGTTGAAATACCCACATTCCCACTGTTTCCCCATATCTTCTGTGATGTTAAGGAAGTTATAAAAAATGCGTGGTGATCGTAGCTTATGTGTTCTCCCTCATATTGTTTTCATTGAAAAATACACAAAATGTATCTCACAGCAACACAATGTCCCATCATGCCTTGTGTCTTCCCTACAGGGCCGAGCCCATTCTTCTCAGGATCAAGGAGGACAGAACCCGCATTGTCTCGCCGTCGTTTGACAACATCAAGTATGACACGTTTGAGATCGAGGAGTATCCGCTGTCTGCTCATGGCTTCGACTGGGAGCTGTGGTGTCGCTACCTGAACCCGCCCCAAAGCCTGGTGGACCCAGTACAACCACACCGCCCTATCAGGTCACTGTCAGCAAAGACTTAGGAATCAACTGTTGTCTTGTGCTATTTTACAGGCACTGTGTTGCATTGAAGAATCCACACAATTTTGTGTCTGTGGCTTATTCTATTTGATTTTAATAACATGTAAGAACAATGTGTGCGAACCTGTTGCATCAGTTTGATGTAGATCTCCTGGTTGTTTTTAGACAGCCGTTACTTAGAAACGTGGGAAATCCTCATTCTTGACGACAAATAAAAGGAATAGGCAAACAACCTTGTAGGTTTATTATTGAAAACATTTAACAATAAATCAAATGTGAAAAATCTTCGGCTGAGCACAGAGGTGTTACAAATACGCTAGGAAGTACTAGGAAGTAGTTAATAGAACCACAGCTCATAATTGACTGTTTCTCTCTCTTTTTGACATCTTTGTACCAGGAGCCCAGCTCTTATTGGCTGTTTTGTGGTGGACAGGAAGTACTTCGAGGAGATTGGCCTATTGGATGAGGGGATGGAGGTGTATGGTGGAGAGAATGTGGAGCTTGGCATCAGGGTGAGTGGAGTCCAAATTATAATCAGCTCAGTAGTATGCCAAATCCTAACTTGAGATCGGTCCCCCATTGACATCTATGGTAACAAAGAGTCACTAACAGCAACCAAAACAAAACAGGTGGGGTTCTAAAAGACACTCATGGGGGGTGTCCACTGAAAGTTGACAAGCAACGACAACTGGGAACTAAGACACCCACCATGAGCGCCCACTAAATTTGCCCAAGAAGAGGCAAATAAAATGAAAACCCACAACAAACTTAGACAGGAAGCAAACCAAAAAGTGGAACAAAACAAAAACAGGGAAGAAAAGATAAAGGATTGTTTTTTAAAATCAAAATGGAGAGAGCCAGCTAAAGGTGTTAACCCTCCACTTCTCTCAAGCCAACTGGAGCACTGTGCCAGCCGCTCTTAAATATCCCCTGTGCCAGTACAGGTGAAACGTCTTCTGACTAACGAGATGACAAGCCAGCACAGGGTAACACATACTAACGAGGTGACACCAATCAGTGCGCCTAAGGTCCAACCTTTTCCAATGGAAAAACCAAAACCTGTAACAATAATTTACACAACTTGAGTTACGTACAAACCCGGAATCTCAAGTTAGGATTTGGCCCATATTGACGACTCTTGGACTCATTAGTGTGTGTGTAATAATCTGCAGCTGCTGTATGTGAGTACCTGGAGGATACAGCCAGTCAGCTCAGCCTTCCTCCAGATGGGCCATGAGTGGAGCTGCAGTGTGCCAGGGAATACCCCAAAGCGAGCTGACATTCACCCAGCTCAGCGACTGTACACTTCCATAGAGCTGAAAGTATATCAAACAAACCCTTAGAAATGACTATGGGACATGCATGCACACTCCACATTAGTGAGACAGACACAATGGGTCTTGTGTGGATATCTGTGCCTCCTTTCCCTTGCAGCTTTGTGGTCCTGCAGCATCAGGAGGGAAGGGAACAGCCTACTCTTTGGGAGGAGTAAAAACTCCCTTCAAGACTGGGTGTTAATAGAATGATAATGGGTCAGAGCAGCTGTGGTTCAAGATGTCACTCCATAGGCTGTATCTTACAGTAGCTTTTCTGATTGGCTACCTTTATCCTGCAGAAGGGAGAAATGTGCTCTATAGCAACTATATTGATTTATGTATTGCATTATGGACCTGGCTGAATGGGAAATACTTATTGTGTGGAAATATGGCAAAAGTTCAAGGACTGTCTAGATAATCCTATTGAGACTGAAATGATGGTATAACAAATCCATTGAATTGGTGGTTCATCAAGATCACAAGTATGCTGGAGTGACTTTTCAATACAGTACGGCAAAAGTTCAGGGACCGATTTTAGTGTTGAGTGTATGGCCAACTTGAAATCCTCTATAGAATGGCTTATCTGCGCTCTCTTAACAGGATCTATATGTGCAGTGCATACGTAATGTTGCAGATAACAGACATCAAGTCATGGATCATCAGTGTTGTTGTCAATGATTATGTAAATGAGGCGTTTTCTTGACAGAATCAGGAACTGCACATCTGTCCACGGGGCATAACATCCCCGTAATGAATAGTTGTATTTAGGCCCGCCAAAACAAGGGATGGGATTTTTCTGTCTTTCTACAGATGCTTCCTCCCTGGTACCCAATAACCACATGCTGTGCTTTAATAAATACTTCATTTATAGATCTATCTTCATTATATTTTTGTTTATTTACTGCCATTAGATTATTTTAGTATTTTATTACATTTACATTTTAGTCATTTAGCAGACGCTCTTATCCAGGAGCGACTTACAGTTAGTGAATACATTATTTTTTTATACTGGCCCCCCGTGGGAATCGAACCCACAACCCTGGCGTTGCAAACGCCATGCTCTATCAACTGAGCTACATCCCTGCCGGCCATTCCCTCCCCTACCCTGGACGACGCTGGGCCAATTGTGCGCCGCCCATGAGTCTCCCGGTCGCGGCCGGCTGCGACAGAGCCTGGATCCTAATCTCAGCTCATTACCTGTATAAAAGACACCTGGGAGCTAGGAAATCTTTCTGATTGAGAGGGGGTCAAATACTTATTTCCCTCATTAAAATGCAAATCAATTTATAACATTTTGACATGCGTTTTTTGTTGTTATTCTGTCTCTCACTGTTCAAATAAACCTACCATTAAAATTATAGACTGATCATGTCTTTGTCAGTGGGCAAAGGTACAAAATCAGCAGGGGATCAAATACTTTTTTCTTCACTGTAGGTGCCCTTCTTTGCGAGTCATTGAAAAACCTCCCTGGTCTTTGTGGTTGAATCTGTGCTTGAAATGCACTGCTCGACTGAAGGACCTTACAGATAGTTGTATGTGTGGGGTACAGAGATGAGTTAGTCATTCAAAAATCATGTTTAACACTCTTATTGCACACAGTGAGTCCATGTGACTTAAGACATTGTTTTATTATCCTGAACTTATTTAGCCTTGCCATAACAAAGGTCTTGAATACTTATTGACTTTTCATTTTTTAATTAATTTCTAATCATTTCTAAAAACATAATACAATTGACATTATTGGATATTGTGTGTAGGCCAGTAAAAAAATTGGGAGTGGCTCCTAATCCATGACCGGATCTTTTATTTCTGAGGCTCCGTATCCGTGAGTGTGCAAATTCTCATGGGAATTTGGGACATCAGTCAACATGCCTAAACCGGATTAGATGCAGCTAGTTAGATCAGAGTTAAATGCCAAAAAGATGATATTCGCAAAGTCACTAAGCAAAACAAACAGACAACCAAAACCGCAATAGCCACTACAATGTCAAAACATGATTTTGTTAATGAGTTCAGTACCATTTGCATGATTCTTTGGACCCATGACTGATGTATCGTCATTAGCAAGCCAGAATTGGCTACTTAGCTAGCAAACTCTAGTCCAATACTATCCATGTGCATTTCTATGTATGCCTGACTCTCATACATACTTTCACATATCCTGCCCTATTTATCTGGGTATATTGGTTATTTGGTGTCTTTACATGTACTTATTTGCCCAACCGTTTATGGTTGAAAGTGCTTTTTGTAGAGATTGGAGCTAATAATATTCAGTCATACACCCAATAATATCCACATCTGTGGCCCTATCAAATTTGTCCTTGCTCGTAGCGTAGTTCTGTAGTACAGCTATCAAAATTGTGCCTCTGTTTTTAGACTGATAAGAATTGTATTTGACAAACTGTGTCTGTACTCAAACAGCATCTGGAGTGAATATAGCTTCATAAATGTGTAATATTTCACAACTGTGCCTCGAATGCCTTTCAATGTTTGGTTTATATAGTATTATCTGAAGGAGGAATCTCTAAAAAAGGTATTATGCATTGGCTGGGAATTGAACCCGGGCCACCCGGCTCACGTGCAGCAGGCGAGAATTCTACCACTGTACCACCCATGCTTAGATGAGTATCGGGTGTATCCTGCTCTTTTGAACGAGACCGAGAGCCACGTCACTAAGGGGTTGGCCAGAGAAGAGGGAGAGGGGAGGACTGCCTGGAGGAGAAAAGGTGAGGGAAGGGGGAGATGAGTCATTCTTCTCCTCCTGCTAAGGTGCTCTGAGCCATACCCTCCCTGCCTGCACATGTTTGCTCTGCCTCCCCCTCCCCCGCCATCTAGGGTGAGTGAGGGGGAAGTAGTGTATGAAGAATGCGCCATAAGCTGCCATCAGCCTGTAATCACATTAGGCTGCTGGTAACCCACCCCTCTCCCTGACAATAGCAGGTCAACAGCAGGAGTATTTAAGGTACTCAAAGTCTGTGAGAGTCCAGGGTTCTGTTCTCAATGTACCTTTTGTTATACATGCTCATTCAGTCTGAGTCTCTGTGCTGAGAAAATCCGCCGTCCTGCTTTGACATACTCAGTCACTTGTTTGCTGTGCTCCTCCCCTTCACTCTGGTTGGTGGTCACTCTCAGGCTAGATTATTTTGTGGAATGAAGTTCCTTTTTAAGCCATAAGCAGGGAAATTCTAGCATGTAAAGCATTGGTGGTTCAGTGGTAGAATTCTCGCCTGCCACGCGGGAGGCCCGGGTTCGATTCCCGGCCAATGCATGCATTTCCTTTTGCTCTGGTAGTGGATTTGAATAAATGGGTAACACATTTGGCATTGCTATGACTTGTACCGTGAACATTTTCAATAAAAGTTAGAATGCATTTTCTGTTTTAGCTTGTCCTCTGATGGTTTTCCACAATATTTACATTGAGGGGAAAAAAGTATTCGATCCCCTGCTGATTTTGTATGTTTGCCCACTGACAAAGACATGATCAGTCTATAATTTTAATGGTAGGTTTATTTGAACAGTGAGAGACAGAATAACAACAACAAAATCCAGAAAAACGCATGTCAACAATGTTATAAATTGATTTGCATTTTAATGAGGGAAATAAGTATTTGACCCCTCTGCAAAACATGACTTAGTACTTGGTGGCAAAACCCTTATTGGCAATCAGAGGTCAGACGTTTCTTGTAGTTGGCCACCAGGTTTGCACACATCTCAGGAGGGATATTGTTCCACTCCTCTTTGCAGATCTTCTCCAAGTCATTAAGGTTTCGAGGCTGATATTTGGCAACTCGAACCTTCAGCTCCCTCCACAGATTTTCTATGGGATTAAGGTCTGGAGACTGGCTAGGCCACCCCAGGACCTTAATGTGCTTCTTCTTGAGCCACTCCTTTGTTGCCTTGGCTGTGTGTTTTGGGTCATTGTCATGCTGGAATACCCATCCACGACCCATTTTAAATACCCTGGCTGAGGGAAGGAGGTTCTCACCCAAGATTTGATGGTACATGGCGCCGTCCATCGTCCCTTTTGATGCGGTGAAGTTGTCCTGTCCCCTTAGCAGAAAAACACCCCCAAAGCATAATGTTTTCCACCTCCGGTGGGGATGGTGTTCTTGGGGTCATTCTTGAGCAGGGGGGACCTTGCGGGCGCTGCAGGATTTCAGTCCTTCACAGCGTAGTGTGTTACCAATTGTTTTCTTGGTGACTATGGTCCCAGCTGCCTTGAGATCATTGACAAGATCCTCCTGTGTAGTTCTGGGCTGATTCTCACCGTTCTCATGATCATTGCAACTCCACGAGGTGAGATCTTGCATGGAGCCCCAGGCCGAGGGAGATTGACAGTTCTTTTGTGTTTCTTCCATTTGCGAATAATCGCACCAACTGTTGTCACCTTCTCACCAAGCTGCTTGGCCATGGTCTTGTAGCCCATTCCAGCCTTGTGTAGGTCTACAATCTTGTCCCTGACATCCTTGGAGAGCTCTTTGGTCTTGGCCATGGTGGAGAGTTTGGAATCTGATTGCTTCTGTGGACAGGTGTCTTTATACAGGTAACAAGCTGAGATTAGGAGCACTCCCTTTAAGAGTATGTATAAAAGACACCTGGGAGCCAGAAATCTTTCTGATTGAGAGGGGGTCAAATACTTATTTCCCCTAATTTAAAATGCAAATCAATTTATAACATTTTTGACATGTGTTTTTCTGGATTTTGTTGTTGTTATTGTCTCTCACTGTTCAAATAAACCTACCATTACAATTATAGACTGATCAGTTCTTTGTCAGTGGGCAAACGTACAAAATCAGCAGGGGATCAAATACTTTTTCCCCTCACTGTATAGGCTACAGTAAATACATTGCTCTCGATCATTCAATGCGATCACTGGCAACAATCAATTTATAATTTACACCTAGTGGTGCACACAGTATTAACATTGGCTACTATTTAGCTTGAAAGGGTTTTCTGATGGCTATGACTCTAAACAACCTCTGTTTGATTTCAGATATGCTCAACGCGTCGCAGGAGTCTGTGGGGTTTCAGCAACATCTGCTTCTTTACTCCCACAAGGTAAGTGCTGAGTGATGTGAATTGTGCAGTTAGTAATTAGCAGAGGTGTGGACTCGTCACATGACTTGGACTCTAGTCTGACTCGAGTCACAAATTTGATGACTTGAGGCTCGACTTGATAAATAAAATGACTTGACTTGCAGCCTCAACTCGGGACTCGACTTTGACTTGAAATTTTCTAGCCAGGTTTTGTCACTCATTTTGTGGCTCTCCACACAGCCAGACAGTAGCCGCAGCATCGACTTGCAAACAAATAAAAATATTACGTGCAACCGATTGGCTAGTGAAACGAACACTCAGCCCTCTGATTGGATCAGCGAACTGTCAACACCGGTTAAGTGAGCTAGCACAGTGGTTTTCAAAGTGAGGTTTGAACTGAATGGAAAAAATACATATTTATTATACATTTTAATAGGCTACGTATAGCCTACATTTTGTATTTTATATATATTTGCCTATTTATTTACGACCTCAGAGACATCAAACATGCAACAGGACGCTATACATTTTAGTAATTTAGCAGACACTCTTATCCTGAGTGACTTACAGGAGCAATTAAGGTTAAATGTCTTACTCAATGGCACATCAACAGATTGTTCATCTAGTTGGCTCGGGATTCAAACCAACGACCTTCCGGTTACTGGCCCAACGCTCTTAACCACTAGGCTACCTGCCAAGGTGGAATCCTATTACACCGGCTCCTCGGATGTGTCAGGGCTTGCAGAAGATAACGGATTACCAAGGGATACCCATCCGTGAGGTGACTCAGAACTCCCAAACGAGCTAAATGCCTTTTACAGTGAGGTAAAAAAGTATTTGATCCCCTGCTGATTTTGTACGTTTGCCCACTGACAAAGAAATGATCAGTCTATAATTTTAATGGTAGGTTTATTTGAACAGTGAGAGACAGAAGAACAACAAAAAAAATCCAGAAAAACGCATGTCAGAAATGTTATAAATTGATTTGCCTTTTAATGAGGGAAATAAGTATTTGACCCCTCTCAATCAGAAAGATTTCTGGCTCCCAGGTGTCTTTTATACAGGTAACGAGCTGAGATTAGGAGCACACTCTTAAAGGGAGTGCTACTAATCTCAGCTTGTTACCTGTATAAAAGACACCTGTCCACAGAAGCAATCAATCAATCAGATTCCAAACTCTCCACCATGGCCAAGACCAAAGAGCTCTCCAAGGATGTCAGGGACAAGATTGTAGACCTACAAAAAGGCTGGAATGGGCTACAAGACCATCGCCAAGCAGCTTGGTGAGAAGGTGACAACATTTGGTGCGATTATTCGCAAATGGAAGAAACACAAAATACCTGTCAATCTCCCTCGGCCTGGGGCTCCATGCAAGATCTCACCTCGTGGAGTTGCAATGATCATGAGAACGGTGAGGAATCAGCCCAGAACTACACAGGAGGATCTTGTCAATGATCTCAAGGCAGCTGGACCATAGTCACCAAGAAAACAATTGGTAACACACTACGCCGTGAAGGACTGAAATCCTGCAGCGCCCGCAAGGTCCCCCTGCTCAAGAAAGCACATATACAGGGCCGTCTGAAGTTTGCCAATGAACATCTGAATGATTCAGAGGAGAACTGGATGAAAGTGTTGTGGTCAGATGAGACCAAAATCGAGCTCTTTGGCTTCAACTCAACTCGCCGTGTTTGGAGGAGGAGGAATGCTGCCTATGACTCCAAGAACACCATCCCCACTGTAAAACATGGAGGTGAAAACATTATGCTTTGGGGGTGTTTTTCTGCTAAGGGGACAGGACAACTTCACCGCATCAAAGGGACGATGGACGGGGCCTTGTACCGTCAAATCTTGTGTGAGAACCACCTCCCCTCAGCCAGGTCATTGAAAATGGGTCGTGGATGGGTATTCCAGCATGACAATGACCCAAAACACATGGCCAAGGCAACAAAGGAGTGGCTCAAGAATAAGCACATTAAGGTCCTGGATTGGCCTAGCCAGTCTCCAGACCGTAATCCCATAGAAAACCTGTTGAGGGAGCTGAAGGTTGGAGTTGCCAAACGTCAGCCTCGAAACCTTAATGACTTGGAGAAGATCTGCAAAGAGGAGTGGGACAAAATCCCTCCTGAGATGTGTGCAAACCTGGTGGCCAACTACAAGAAACGTCTGACCGCTGTGATTGCCAACAAGGGTTTTGCCACCAAGTCATGTTTTGCAGAGGGGTCAAATACTTATTTCCCTCATTTAAAATGCAAATCAATGTATAACATTTTTGATATGTGTTGTTCTGGATTTTGTTGTTGTTATTCTGTCTCTCACTGTTCAAATAAACCTAGGATCAAATACTTTTTTCCCTCACTGTGTGTGTATATATACACTGCTCAAAAAAATTAAGGGAACACTAAAATAAGACATCCTAGATCTGAATGAATGAAATAATCTTATTAAATACTTTTCTTTACATAGTTGAATGTGCTGACAACAAAATGACAAAAAATTATCAATGGAAATCAAATTTATCAACCCATGGAGGTCTGGATTTGGAGTCACCCTCAAAATTAAAGTGGAAAACCACACTACAGGCTGATCCAACTTTGATGTAATGTCCTTAAAACAAGTCAAAATGAGGCTCAGTAGTGTGTGTGGCCTCCACGTGCCTGTATGACCTCGCTACAACGCCTGGGCATGCTCCTGATGAGGTGGCGGATGGTCTCCTGAGGGATTTCCTCCCAGACCTGGACTAAAGCATCCGCCAACTCCTGGACAGTCTGTGGTGCAACGTGGCGTTGGTGGATGGAGCGAGACATGATGTCCCAGATGTGCACTGTTGGATTCAGGTCTGGGGAACGGGCGGGCCAGTCCATAGCATCAATGCCTTCCTCTTGCAGGAACTGCTGACACACTCCAGCCACATGAGGTCTAGCATTGTCTTGCATTAGGAGGAACCCAGGGCCAACCGCACCAGCATATGGTCTCACAAGGGGTCTGAGGATCTCATCTCGGTACCTAATGGCAGTCAGGCTACCTCTGGCGAGCACATGGAGGGCTGTGCGGCCCCCCAAAGAAATGCCACCCCACACCATGACTGACTCACCGCCAAACCGGTCATGCTGGAGGATGTTGCAGGCAGCAGAACGTTCTCCACAGCGTCTCCAGACTCTGTCACATGTGCTCAGTGTGAACCTGCTTTCATCTGTGAAGAGCACAGGGCGCCAGTGGCGAATGTGCCAATCTTGGTGTTCTCTGGCAAATGCCAACGTCCTGCACGGTGTTGGGCTGTAAGCACAACCCCCACCTGTGGACGTCGGGCCCTCATACCACCCTCATGGAGTCTGTTTCTGACCGTTTGAGCAGACACATGCACATTTGTGGCCTGCTGGAGGTCATTTTGCAGGGCTCTGGCAGTGCTCCTCCTGCTCCTCCTTGCACAAAGGCGGAGGTAGCAGTCCTGCTGCTGGGTTGTTGCCCTCCCACGGCCTCCTCCACGTCTCCTGATGTACTGGCCTGTCTCCTGGTAGCGCCTCCATGCTCTGGACACTACGCTGACAGACACAGCAAACCTTCTTGCCACAGCTCGCATTGATGTGCCATCCTGGATGAGCTGCACTACCTGAGCCACTTGTGTGGGTTGTAGACTCCGTCTCATGCTACCACTAGAGTGAAAGCACCTCCAGCATTCAAAAGTGACCAAAACATCAGCCAGGAAGCATAGGAACTGAGAAGTGGTCTGTGGTCACCACCTGCAGAACCACTCCTTTATTGGGGGGTGTCTTGCTAATTGCCTATAATTTCCACCTGTTGTCTATTCCTTTGCACAACATCATGTGAAATGTATTGTCAATCAGTGTTGCTTCCTAAGTGGACAGTTTGATTTCACAGAAGTGTGATTGACTTGTAGTTACATTGTGTTGTTTAAGTGTTCCCTACATTTTTTTGAGCAGTGTATATAAATAAATAAACAAAAACATGGGGGGATTGGAATTGATGCAGACAATTACATTGATGGAAGTTACAATCTATCTGCAATATTAAGCTGATCTACCCCCTTAAAAAAATCTGGCCTCTGGCTGGGCAACTCAAGGACATTCAGAGACTTGTCCCGAAGCCACTCCTGCGTTGCTTTGGCTGTGTGCTTAGGGTCGTTGTCCTGTTAGACTGGGGGCGACGGTTCACCTTCCGAGGTCCTGAGTGCTCTGGAGCAGGTTTTCATCAAGGATCTCTCTGTACTTTTGCTCTGTTCATCTTTCCCTCGATCCTGACAAGTCTCCCAGTCCCTGCCGCTGAAAAAACATCCCCACAGCATGATGCTGCCACCACCATGATTCACTGTCGTTATGGTGCAAGGTTTCCTCCAGACATGACACTTGGCATTCAGGCCAAAGAGTTCAATCTTGGTTTCATCAGACCAGAGAATCTAGTTTCTCAAGGTCTGAGAGTCTTTAGGTGCCTTTTGGCAAACTCCAAGCGGGCTGTAATGTGCCTTTTACTGAGGAGTGGCTTCCGTCTGGCCACTCTACCATAAAGGCCTGATTGGTGGAGTGCTGCAGAGATGGTTGTCCTTCTGGAAGGTTCTCCCATCTCCACAGAGGAACTCTGGAGATCTGTCAGTGACCATCGGGTTCTTGGTCACCTCTCTGACCAAGGCCCTTCTCTCCTATTGCTCAGTTTAGCCGGGTGGCCAGCTCTAGGAAGAGTCTTGGTGGTTCCAAACTTCTTCCATTTAAGAATGATGGAGGCCACTGTGTTCTTAGGGACCTTCAATGCTGCAGATATATTTTGGTGCCCTTCCCCAGATCTGTGCCTCGACACAATCCTGTCTGAGCTCTACGGACAATTCCTTCAACCTCATGGCTTGGTTTTTGCTCTGACATGCACTGTTAATTGTGGGACCTTATATAGACAGGTGTGTGCCTTTCCAAATCATGTCCAATCAATTGAATTTACCACAGGTGGACTCCAAGTTGTAGAAACATCTCAAAGATGATCAATGGAAACAGGATGCACCTGAGCTCCATTTCGAGTCTCATAGCAAAGGTTCTGAATACCGGTTCGCTTTGTCATTATGGGGTATTGTGTGTAGATTGAGGGGGAAAAAAAGTAATTTAATCAATTTTAAAATGACGCTGTAACGTAACAAAATGTGGAAAAAAATCTAGGGGTCTGAATAACTTCCGAATGCAGTACCAGTCAAACGTTTGGACACCTACTCATTCAAGGGTTTTTCTTTATTTTTACAATTTTCTACATAATGCCAAGAGTGTGCAAAGCTGTCATCAAGACAAAGGGGTGGCTATTTGAAAGATCTCAAATATAAAATATATTTTGATATGTTTACCTCTTTATTTGGTTACAACATGATTCCATATGTGTTATTTCATAGTTTTGATGTCGTCACTATTATTCTAAAATGTAGAAAACAGTAAAAAAATATAAAGAAAAAACCCTGTAATGAGTAGGCGTGTTCAAACTTTTTGACTGGTACTGTGTATCTATGTATCTATCTATAATTTATCTTAATTTTTGTATTTTATTCCTCTTATGAATTGTGACTTGACTTGCTCTTAGAATGCGCGACTTGCACTTGACTCGAGACTCTGCCTGTTCGACTTGGAATTCGACGTGAGACTCGGACATTGAGACTTGCTTGTGACTCGAATAATAGTGACTTGGTCCCACGTCTGGTAATTAGACATTTGATCAGTTTCATCAATTCATATTTCAATTTGTTAGTTTCTCAAAGTGCTGTTTGATTGTCAGACTGCCCTCTGCAGCTGTATTAGTTGTAAATGGTTAATCTGGTGAGAGATTATTTAACAAAATAGGTATTTGTATTTCAAATGTATACCTTCCCTGTCGGCATCCCAATATTCACTGGCAGCATGTTCAGAATGAATGCAGATGTCCTAGAAAAGAAATCCAGATTGGTCTTAATAATAGTAATATATGCCATTTAGCAGACGCTTTTATCTGAAGTGACTTAGTCATGCGTTCATAAATTTTATGTATGGGTGGCCATGGCAACTGGCTGGAATGATTTCCTTTGCTCTGTATGCCCCCCACTTGGGGGGCCTGCATTTAGCATTCATATATGATTAACCACAAGTTAGCCTTCTCTTCCCTATGAGACCTCGTAAAGAAGTTCCAAAGACCCATGTTCTGCTCCACTGTGTCCACGGTGACACCCCACCCTGGCCTGAAGAGTACCACAGTCCACCTCCAACTCTCCAAGTACTTAGACAACCCTTAGGATGTACTCTATAAAACCCTTAGGATGTATCCCATACAACCCATCACATATTCAGTCAGGTCCATAATTATTGGCACCCTTGATAAAGATGAGAAAAAAATACTGTATAAAATAAATTATATAAATACTGAGCTATATTGGATGCTCAAAAACATTTGGGAAATTATTACGTCAGATGACATGAGCTTTCTGACCATGCATACCAGTGGTGTGTTTGGTGTTGAAAAACAGAAGCATATGTGACTTGTTTCAGGAAACTAGGCGTATGTCGCACGTCACTAGTTCACAGGAGAGGCATTTGAACTTAAACGTATTTTTTTTATCAATGTGTTTTTTGGCAGAAATGCCTTCTGGAACGTGAACTTTCATGTTCCTTAATAACAAACTTGTATGCCGTCTCTAAATACGAATACAATTGTTAAATAATGAGCCTAGTTGGTTTAGCCACGGAAAAAGACAGGAACCTTCCTGCTAGCCATGATTGGATGAGATAATGGATGGGCTTGACATGCCGAGAGATGAGTTCGGATTGGTCTGCCATGTAGCATGCTTCTGTCTATAACATGAGCTGCTCAGTATGTGTAGGTAATCCTTTCTAACGCTGCTTTTTTGAAAGATATCACGAAAACCTGCAAAAGTGTTGCAAATGCTCCACTTTCTGGAGGACCGAATTTTGAAATCAGTGGAATGCCCGGTGGAAGCAGAGTATGATAGCTAAGGAGATGGAGAAAATTCTGGCGTTTGATTGCAAATATGCGGAGTGAGTCAAAGACAACACACAGAAGGCTGTTGTATAAAAACACTGGATTACGTCTTCAAACTAAGGGCAACCATGTATATGGCTAAGAGAGTCTAGCTAGCAACATGTCAGTCGTTTTCATAGCAAGTTAAAGCGTACTGTTAGCTAGCTAGTTAATGTTAGCTGGCTGGCTTGTTTAGGTCAACGACATCATGAACTTTACCAAGTACCAGGACATTTTAGGCAAACTCCTGGTTGCCTCTGCCAGGAGGCTGAAACTTGGCCGCAAGTGGATCTTCCAGCAAGACAATAACTCCCAAACACTAATCGAAATTCACAAATAAATTGTTAATTGACCACAAAATTAACATTTTGCAATGACCATCTCAGTCTCTGGACTTGAACCCCATTGAAAACTTGTGGTTTGAATTGAAGAGGGCAGTCCATAAGAGCAGACAAAGGATATCAAGGATCTGGAAAGATTCTGTATGGAGGAATGGTCTAATGATCCCTCCCAACGTGTTCTCCAATCTCATAAAACATTTTAGAAGGAGAGGGTGCTAGAGTATTGAAAATCGTGGTGCCAATAATTTTGACTGATCTTTTTGAGATTTTGTATTATTATTACTTGTTTGACCAAATCTCTGCGCATTTATGTAATTATTAAATATAATTTCACAATTATTTTGAGCATACAATATAGCTAATTTTTATTTGTCTTTTTTCTCATCTTCATCAAGGGGTGCCAATAATTATGGACCTGACTGTATTTATTATTATTGACCCTTAGATTAGTGGTGTACTCCATTCAACCTCTAAAATATGGTGTCCTACTCCATACAATGCTTAGATTACAGCAAAGCCCTGAGTGCAACCTTTAGTGACGTACTGCTCCTTGCAACCCTTGTTATGCATGAAACACACCGAGAATCTCACTGCCGATAGGTTCTTATCACAGTGGGAGGCCGTTCTTTCTCTTGCTAGAACAAAAACTGTACCATCTGTGCGATGAACCTGCCGTTTCTACTTGTAAAATCGCAATGCTCGTCAGTAGCCAACAACTTGACTTTGAGCCAATCACCGAGCACGAACACCCACGTGGGGGAGGCAACAGGAGAGACAACAAAAATGAAAAAAATAGGGAATTTTCTCCGTACATCCACGTTTAAATGTCATGAGCCAGTCAACTTCAAATGCAATGTAGTATAAGGGATGGTAGTTAGCTAAGTGCACAGACTAAGTGCACACAACACTAAATACTTCCTCTAAGCTAGCTAACCACTGTAGCTAGTATTGATATTATAATTACATCACAATGGATTAGTTTCCATGAAACAGCTACCTGTGTTAGCTGCTGAGTTAGTGTAGTGTCCTTGGCTAGCTAGATAGCCATGTTGCGCTAGCTAGCGAATATGCTAACGTTAGCTAGCCAGCTACATGTTTGGCTATGGGCTGGCACTGGCAGTATGAAATTATGGAGAGTGAATTCAATTGTTTTTTTGTCATCTTGCTAGGTAGGTTTCTATCTGTGGCCATCTGTCTAGTATCAACAAGGGCTGTCTACAAAATAGTAACATTTGTGCAGCTAGCTAGCTAACGTTGGAATCTAGATCATAAACTAAGCAACACATGGACATGCATGCTGTTCCAACACAAAAGAGATGAACTGCCGACCCTGTTTAGAGGTGCCAAGTACTGTCGGCAGGCAAACGTTTGACAATCCTACCTGTTTGTCTGAGCTATTGGATTACTTACAGTGAAGCCTTCCTGTTATTAATTAGACCAGATGTCACTGTTTTGCATGGAGACGAAATGTCATGCTTGTGTCTGGCCCCGTGACTGGTGCCATGTATTCGCAAAATCTTCAAAGCTATTGTCATTTGTCTAATCCTTGACATAATACACTTAATAAATTCTCACATGAAAACATTGTATCCTCTTTTTCCACTTTGGCAAGTCACTTCTACAACACTGATAGTTTGACTTTTTTTGTGAGTATAGTATACTGAACAAAAATATAAACGCAACATGCAACAATTTCAACTAATTTACTGAGTTACCGTTCATGTAAGGAAATCAGTCAACTGAAATAAATTTGTTAGGCCCTAATCTATGGATTTCACATGACTGGGCAGGGCGCAGCCATGGGTGGGGCCTGGGAGGGCATAGGCCCACCCACTAGGGAGCAAGGCCAAGCCAATCAGAATTAGTTTTTCCCCACAAAAGGGCTTTATTACAGACAAATACTCCTCAGTTTCATCAGCTGTCCGGGTGGCTGGTCTCAGACGATACCGTAGGTGAAGAAGCCGGATGTGGTTCTGGGCTGGCGTGGTTACATGTGGTCTGCGGTTGTGAGGCTGTTTGGACGTACTGCCAAATTCTCTAAAATGGTAGAAATTAACATTCAATTCTCTGGCAACAGCTCTGTTGGACATTCCTGCAGTCAGCATGCCAATTGCACGCTCCCTCAACTTGAGACATCTGTGGCATTGTGTTAGTGGCCTTTTATTTTCCCCAGCACAAGGTGCACCTGTTTAATGATCATTGATATGCCACACCTGACAGGTGGATGGAATATCTTAGCAAAAGAGAAATGCTCACTAACAGGGATATAAACTAATTTGTGCACAAGATTTGAGAGAAATAAGCTTTTTGTGTGAATGGAACATTTTATGGGATCTTTTTATTTCAGTGCATGAAACATGGCACCATCACTGTACATGTTGCGTTGATATTTTTGTTAAGTATAGAAGTGGCAAAAAAGTTGTGCATGCATTGGCCGGGAATCGAACCCGGGCCTCCCGCGCGGGAGCCGAGGATTCTTTGGCTAAAGTGCCCTTAAAGCGTTTCCCATTCATTTCCTATGGTAGTGCTAAACCACTACGGATGCAATATATGTGTGGCCACGTATGCCCTCCGAGGCGCTGTGGCAGGTTTTACGTAAGAGGTGGCGAAGATAATAGCCGAATTACAACGAACCACAACAAACACCCGGGAACAACTCATCTGAGCCTTATTTACTTTCTGATTCGTGAATTTCTTTTACATTTCAGCATTTGATCCGAGCATTTTACGTTTTGTTACATTAGCGGTTTTAGCTACGTCAGACACACAACAGCTTCAATTCGTAAGGACTGCCAAAGGTAAGTCGTGTTTTTTACATACAAAATATGAGTTCTTTATCATCGATTGTCTTTTTTTTTATTTGTCTTCGGATCTTTTAATAATGCAATAATAGTAAATACAGCGGATATTCGAGAGTAATTTTGTTAGAACGTAATCTGAATGAAACGTGGACTTGTGGAAACTATACGTTTCTCATATATATTTGTAAGTATTATAGTATTATAGCGCGATCTAAATAAACAAGTATTCTATGTTTTCACGAATTATACAATGTGAATGCGTTCATAATAAGTCACTTAAATGATGTAGCTATTTCTGTATAGATATTACAGAATAGTCGAAAGCTATAGTTCATAATAAAGTTAATTACAAGATTGTTAATTGTTAATTACTATTGCAAGTGTTGTCCAGTGTATATGTGGGGAGGGGTATTGGTTTGTCCAGATGAGGTTGTATATTTGGGGATTGGTTATAGATCTGTATAGTTGAAGGTTGTGTGTGTATATTATACATTGTACTGTATAATTAGTACATTAGCCTGAAAGGTATCATTAAAAATAATTAAATAATTAATTTTGTTTACTCTTTGCTTCATCATTTAGATTAACATGTCACACAGGCCTCGGTGTTTTTTCCCTGGCAAGGTCCAAGTTACCTTCGGAGAGGCGCGTTAGGTTACCTTCTACAAGTCCCCTCTGATGCCGCCAAGAAGATCAAAGACAACCCTTCTATGCAGGACAAGTCTCTGCTCCTCTGAAGGAAGAGGTTGTCAGGAAGAATGCCATCAGCGTTGTCTTACAAAGAGGGGGGGGATGTGTCAGATAAAGCTGAGGTGTTGGGGGAGTACATACTACAGTTTGGGAAGTACAGAGGCAAGTCCTTCAGGTGGCTGCTGGAAAATGATGTTGGATACACTATGTACCTCATCAAAAAATTTGGAAAAAGAAAAAGAGGCAGGCCATTTCAGTACAGAGGGGAGCAGCAAAATCAGTTTGCAGTCCTTTTTGGAATATGCCATGAGCTTCAAAGATATTGAGGAGCTTTCAAAGTTTGAGTCTCACAAAACGAATTCTCCTGCTGTGACCTCAGATTGTGACACTCTGGTTGGCTTTGGTAATCGGGCCAAAAGTACATGGGGAGAAATATGGGAGAGCAGAGCTGCTGGGTACGCTTTCTTCATTATGTCAAGGAAATGTGGTACAGGTTCAAAAATGACAAACTGCAGCAGTACCTGCTAATGAAAAAAGAGTCATTGCCATCAACCGTTACATCACCAGCCTCTACTGCAACTCCTTACTCCCAAGGTATGCTCAAAAGTAAACACAAATCATCTGAAAAAATATTGCTTGTGGCATCATATATCTTTTTTGGTTTTCATTATGTTTTATTGCATAGCAATGGATGAATGAAGTTTTCCTGGAGAAAGCTATACTGAGTATTTCACCTTCCAAAATCCAGACCATGCTCTGAGTTAAACATGTTTTCTATGTATTTTTAAACACATAACCATTTTACTGAGTTTCCATTTGAGTTAGGAATGTAAGGATTATTCAACAAATAGTTGTGCTACATTTGTGAGGAATTATTGTCACTTATTTTCTAGCTATTTTGACAACTACATTAACTATTGTGTATCGTTGCTACTTTAGGCAAATTACTTCAAATCTACTCATTGTAAACTGTAATGTAACTGCTTGCAACCAAGATCATGTGTGTATGTTAAACTTTATTTCAGATTCACCAGCATCAGCAGCTGTAGGAGCACCATCTGTGTCTACTGGCAGAGGTTTTTCTCCATCAGTTTGGCAGGACTATTCACTGAATTATTCTGCCTAACAATATACCTTAGTTATTATTTTGGCCTTGTTCTGGCTTTGTTCTGGCTATGTTCTGGCCATGTTCCTAATTGTTATTTTGCTTGTGTTCTACTAACAAATCAAAAGGACATGTTCATGACAACATGTCCATCAAAACCTCCGTCTCCATGAGGGTAAGTGTTCATTTGAGTTCCCTTTTTGCATGTCCTCTGAATTTCTGTGCATGTGCATGTATGATATATTTAGTCTACAAGGTCATTCAATTGTGTATTTGTGAAATAAGTGTACTATAAGTAAGTAATCACTGTAGTCTACATGTTGATTTTTTACCTTTTGGTATTTGTGATTCCAGCACCAACACACCCTGCACGTCAGCCTGTGCCACCAGCACCAACACGCCCTGCATCTCAGCCTGTGCCACCAGCATCAACACGCCCTGCATCTCAGCCTGTGCCACCAGCATCAACACGCCTGCATCTCAGCCTGTGCCACCAGCATCAACACGCCCTGCATCTCAGCCTGTGCCACCAGCATCAACACGCCCTGCATCTCAGCCTGTGCCGCCAGCATCAACACGCCCTGGATTTCCACCCTCACTTCCACTGCCCAGATATGACCAAGAAATGATTCACTGGAACTGCTCTCAACAGCAAAAGGTATGGATGAAGATGGAGCTGGAAGCCATGGGACTGTGGCCGGAAGTCCACCTGTGAGGCACCTTACTAACTCTGTCTCTTTGTGGCGTCTACCACCTCAGCCTGAGCTCATTGAGACTGCCTGTGGGCTTCCATCCCCCAAATATTTCCAGCTACATCCATTCTTCATCTGGAAACCAGAGAATGACAGCATCATGGGAAGGCTGGAGAAACAATTATGTTCTCCCCATGTCTTCACAGTTGTTCTCGACCACAGATAACTTCATCAGGTGTAGGAAGGCCTCGAGTGGTTGTTGGCATTGTCAATCAATATTACTTGTTTGCATCTCGGCTTTGCTGCAAAGCATGCAAAAGGAATTGGTTTGCTGACAATCCTCGTGGCTGGCAAAGCTCCCTAAAAGGTATACCAACATGTTGCCAGCCCTCCTTACCTACAAGAAAGCTGATCTGTAAATCTGTGGTAGATGAATTAAGACGCACTGGCCAATCAGCTGATGGAGATGATGCACCTAAAGTATGAAAGAGCAAACCTGGCCTACCTGCTAAGTGTGCAGAACATCAAGGATGCTGAGGCAGGGTTGTATGGTCAGAGCACCATCAGCAAATACCTGAGGAGGGACAGTACACCTGCTGCATTTGGGGTATGAAGACACAGACGGCTGGTGTGGAATGTCTGGTCGTCATATTACTTTACAGACTGTCTTCTGCAGGAGTTTCAGAGGCAGGAGCCATCAATCACGCAGCTCTTACAGGGCACATTTGGACAGGTGTTGAGATCCGACCACACCCGGAAGATTGCCAGGAAAGTCACTCTTACATCAGGCACAATGTCATCTTATGCTGTGATGAACGAGAACTGGATGATCATCTGGGTGATGGTGCAGTCCGAGAGTGAAAAGGTCTTTGGAGCCCATGTAGGAAGTCTGGCCACACGCTACACTGCTGCTGGAATTGAAAAGGCCAATTACCATTGGGTGGACAGGTATTTATTATATAATTTGTTTAACAATTGTATAAGCCTTTTCAGCTTACATATGTTATTTAATGATATTAATAATTTCATTTAAATCTCAAATAGGGAAGAAAATTCATTATATTTAATCATGTAACTTTTTTTTAATCCTCTTCTATTTCTGGACATTGTTATGTTTCTTTGTACATAGGGACTGCTGTGCAGCCTTCAGGGTCCAGAATTCTCATCCAGCTGAGCACCTTTTTGAGGGAAGCCTGGAGGACTACAGAGGCTACTGTTGCAGAGGGTGACATCCGGGGACTTGACCAACATCTCTGTGGCTTCGAGGTCAAAGTTTAATGAGTTCATCTCTGTAAAGCTGGACTTGTTCCACTGGGTATGAGACGATTCTGCCGGGAGTGTGTCTCAGAGCATCATTCCTTATACAGCTCTTTCTGTCAGCCCTCTCGGCTGCCCTTCACAATTGTGGATCAGCAGGATCTGAAGAGACTGGGAAGGAGGCCTATGTCTTCTGTGGGATCGTGCCAGCAAATCCAACAAAGCAGCATATCCGGGAGCACTGCAGGACAAAGATCCCTCAGCCACGAGAGCTTGTGAAGAGAGTGGAAGAAGTTCTCCTTCACTTCCACCTGTTAAAAGATGTAAATGACATCCTCTCTTCAAACCGTCCATGCTGAAAGCCTGGAGGATCCAGCGAGTCCACATGCTGAGGGGCTGTCTCAGTGACCCAGAACGGGAGGATGGGATTCTGTACAGATACGGTGGCACGCTGCAACTCAACCATGTCTCCAGGGTGAAGGGGCATCTGTGCCCGTGTGGATTCCAATCAGAGGCACTTCACAGCAAGAGGGCTACCACTTCCACCAGGCTCAGTGGGATGACTGGGAACAAAGTCTCCCCAGAGTTATTTCAGGCCCAGGGTATGACTGGTGTGGTACGCTGGAATTTCCAGAGATTGGTGGATCTCAAACAGCCGGGTGTGGTTTTGCCTGCAGTGTTTGACCCACTACTGATCACAGACTTGAACATGGCCTCTGTGAATGTGACGGGGAGCGCCGCAAATATCCAGCACTCAAGTCTCCAACAGGGACACGGGAGAGAGGTTTGGACTCGAGTACGTTGAGCAAGGGTGCCGTGCTGTTCCTCCTCGACTGGGAAAGCACAGATCTCAGAAGAGGACAGACATGTCCGTATTCCTGACCCCTCTCCCTGTTGAGAAATGTCAACCCTCAGCAACACAGCTGCCGCCGACTGTCAGATTTCCTGATTCTGCAGCTCCTGCTACTGAGGCTTTAAAGAGAGAAAGCACTGAGGAGCCCCAGATGGACATAGGTAATTCAGAATAATACCACAAACATAGGCATATCTCTCTCACACTAACTCAGTCACACGCACCTAAATATGCTTGCAGACACATGCATTCTGCATAATTACTTTCACTGAAGAACTGTTCCTCTCTTTCAGATCTGCCCTGCACACCTCCACTGCCTATGACCGCCTCACCAAGAAGTGCACGCACGGGGCCTATCAAGACTGGTGGCCGGGTCTTTGTGTTGGACCACAATCGGTGGCCTGGCCCAATGAGGGTGGCTATTGATGGTCTGCTTGCCAGGCATCATGGACAGAAGGACATGCTGAAACTGGTGGACTTTGTCTATGCTTCCATGGTGCAAAGTTCATGTGCAGACCCCAACAGCCTGCTTCACCCAACCACCAAACACCACATTGGAAGGTATATTAAACACCTGGCCAAATTAAAAAAACACCAGTTCCTCCCTTAACACCAGTCCTGAAAAGCTCTTGGAGACCCAACAACTGTGGCAGCACTTAACCATGGGTAGTGACACAACCTGTGTCCCTGTAACAGCACTCCCACCTGCAGTTGTGAACCCACCCGCACTGCCCACACAAAATGCTCCTCTTACTGAAGCTGCCATAGAGAAAATTGTTTTGGGACTGATGGAAAAGCAGCAACAGTCAGAGCAACAACAGCAGCAAAAGAAAAAAATGACAAAAACCTGCCTTTCATGTGGCCAACCCAAGTCCCGTTACATGAATGATGGCTCCTCAATTCATTATTTTTATCAGAGTGGGCATGTTAGGTACTTCTACTGCTCCACAAAAGTATTTAAAACATATGGAGCAGAGGGGCCTCACAAACCCCAAAATGTCTTTTGAGGATTTCATGTCAACACCCTTCTTTCAACAAGAACTTGAATCCATAAAACAGAAAGTGGAACAACAGAAGGACAAACAAAAGAGGAAGTCAGCAGATGTGGTACCCTCTGGCCGTTTTGTGCAGGTTCTGCCATTTGGAACTAAAACAGGGCCCTAATAGTCCTCACATTCACACAGGGTTCCCCGGAGTGGCAGGGAAATATATTTATTGTCCTGCCAAGCTGTTCTCCCTCTACCAGGCCAAGGGTATGGAGAAAGAAATGACCTGGAAGGAGTTCCAGGCATCTGTTTTTATCATGATGAAAAGAAAAGATGGATGGATGAAAAGAGGAAATGTTGATTTACACACACACACACGCATCCAACACACACACACACACACAAACAAACAAAATGGCCATAATCTTTTAATAAAACAATTTTGAAGTTCAATACAATCTCTCTTGCCTTTAATTCATGTTTACATATTGAACATACTGTACATGAAGTCAGACAGGGTTGCTTATAATTACATTGTGGCACAAGGTACATGAAAAATCAACTGACAGAAAAGTTTGGTTTGTGTAACCCCAAATCTAAGTTAAGATTGGCAAGGAGGTCAAAGGCTGGTCTGTGCATTCAAGTCGACTGCAGGGCTGAAGAAGGTTTTTACCAGGTCATCGGATGAAGTACTTTTGTTTCCTCAACAGGTAGGGCTGATAAGTAAGAATAATCCACTGCAATCTTTAACTGAAGAGGAAAATCTTATGGTAGAATATGTGCAGTACATAAATGTGTTAATTATTTTGAAAGGTGTTATCTTTAAATTAATTTCACATCAGCATAAATGAATGAAGTAATTTGGTCTTTAAAATAACACTTTCACAAAAGCAGAAAATCCCATTACAAAATACTATTATTTTAATACACTGGATATAAACTAGTACACCTGAAATAAGATGGGGAATGTATAATATTTTGAATACATTTGGAGTATATTATCAATGTTCTGAAATATTATTCATCAATCATATGTTATCAGTATACAAAAATAGCAAGTAAAAGTGGGTCTATATTAAAACACTGAATTATACTTATACTAAATAGTATAGTAAATATAACTATTTAGTGTACAAAGGTACAATATAAACGTTCCAAGTAATACACTTCAAGTACACTGTGTTTTGGGCTTGGGAAAATACACTGCATGATCAAATAAAACCAATAGTGACAAAATCTAATTATAATCTATCATTCAATTCCCCAATACATGGGGAAAAAAATATCAGAATACAGTTTCCTTGTTTAGAATTGAACCCCCAATAAAACGTTTCAAGAAAAAGGCAGCCTGAAAAAAATAAAAAGAGCCCTAAAGCGTTTCCCATTCATTCTCTATGGTAGTCCTAAACCACTACGGATGTAATATATTTTCGGCCACACACTGATTCAGTGGCGCTGTTTCGACAAAACGGCTGTTACAGCTATACGCGACTGGCCCCCGCGTGGCAGGCGAGAATTCTACCACTGAACCACCAATGCTTAGCTGTGGAGAAAAAGGGTGCCTCTGTTTTTGAAGGAGAGAAGAATGCTACAGCGCAGCAGGGTTGGAAGGGGGGAGGGATTTGGGAAAAGTGAGGAAGCTGCAGACGTAAGTTGGGTGGAATGAACGAGTAGACCTGCAGAGAGGCTAGAAGCTGTTTGGCTGTGCTCAGATAAACATTGGGAACTGAGGAGGATCTGTCACGATAAATGTTTGCTCATTCATTTACATGGAGCTAGTTCGGACACACATACAGTGCGTTCGGAAAGTATTCAGACCCCTTCCCTTTTTCCACATTTTGTTACGTTACAGCCTTATTCTAAAATTGATTAAATTATTTTTTGGACTCATCAATCTACACACAATACCCCATAATGACAACGCGAAAGCAGGTTTTTAGACATTCGCTAATTTATATATAAAAAATAAATAAATCCTTATTTACATAAGTATTCAGTGGTCGAAAAAGTACCCAACTGTCATACTTGAGTAAAAGTAAAGATACCTTATTAGAAAATGACTCAAGTCAGTCACCCAGTCAAATTCTACTTGAGTAAAAGTCTACAAGTATTTGGTTTAAAATATACTTAAATGTCAAAAGTAAATGTAATCGCTAAAATGTACTTAAGTATCAAAAGTAAAAGTATAAATCATTTCAAATTCCTTATATTAAGCAAAACAGAGAGCACCATTTTCTTGTTTTTTTCTATGTATGTATAGCCAGGGCACACTCCAACACTTAGACATAATTTACAAACAAAGCATGTGTGTTTAGTGAGTCCGCCAGATCAGAGGCAGTAGGGATGACCAGGGATGTTCAGTTGATAAGTGTGTGAATTGGGCAATCTTTCTGTCCTGCTAAGCATTCAAAATGTAATGAGTACTTTTGGGTTTCAAGGAAAATGTATGGAGTAAAAACTACAATATTTTTTAAAGGAATGTAGTGAAGTAAAAGTTGTCAAAAATATAAATAGTAAAGTACAGCTACCCCAAAAAACTACTTAAGGTAGTACTTTAAAGTATCTTTACTGAAGTACTTTACACCACTGAGTATTCAGACCCTTTGCTATGAGACTCGAAATTGAGCTCAGGTGCATCCTGTTTCCATTGATCATCCTTGAGCTGTTTCTACAACTTGATTGGAGTCTACTTGTGGTAAATTCAATTGATTGGACATGATTTGGAAAGGAGCACACCTGTCTATATAAGGTCCCACAGTTGACAGTTCATGTCAAAGCAAAAACCAAGCCATGAGGTCGAAGGAATTGTCTCTAGAGCTCCGAGACAGGATTGTGTCGAGGCAAAGATTTCGGGAAGGGTACCAAAACATTTCTGCAGCATTGAAGGTTCCCAAGAACAGTGGCCTCAATCATTCTTAGAAGTTTGGAACCACCAAGACTCTTCCTAGAGCTGGCCGTCTGGCCAAACTGAGCAATCGAGGGAGAAGGGCCTTGGTCAGGGAGGTCAGGGAGGTGACCAAGAACCCGATGGTCACTCTGACAGAGCTTCAGAGTTCCTCTGTGGAGATGGGAGAACCTTCCAGAAGGACAACCATCTCTGCAGTACTCCACCATCAGGCCTTTATGGTAGAGTGGCCAGATGGAAGCCTCTCCTCAGTAAAAGGCACATGACAGCCCGCTTGGAGTTTGGCAACAGGCACCTAAATGACTCTCAGACCATGAGAAACAAGATTCTCTGGTCTAATGAAACCAAGATTGAACTCTTTGGCCTGAATGCCAAGCGTCATATCTGGAGGAAATCTTGCACCATCCCTACGGTGAAGCATGGTGATGGCGGCATCATGCTGTGGGGATGTTTTTTCAGCGGCAGGGACTGGGAGACTAGTCAGGATCAAGGGAAAGATGAACGGAGAAGTACAGAGAGATCCTTGATATAAACCTGCTCCAGTGCGCTCAGGACCTCAGACTGGGGCGAAGGTTCACCTTCCAACAGGACAACGAACCTAAGCACACAGCCAAGACAACACAGGAGTGGCTTCGGGACAAGTCTCTGAATGTCCTGGAGTGGCCCAGCCAGAGCCTGGACTTGAACCCGATCGAACATCTCTGGAGAGACCTGAAAATAGATGTGCAGCGACGTTCCCTATCCAACCTGACAGAGCTTGAGAGGATCTGCAGAGAAGAATGGGAGAAACTCCCCAAATACAGCAGTGCCAAGCTTGTAGCGTCATACCCAAGAAGACTTGAGGCTGTAATCGCTTCCAAAGGTGCTTCAACAAAGTACTGACTAAAGGGTCTGAATACTTATGTAAATGTTATTTTAGTGTTTAAATTTGTATAAATGTGCAAACATTGATAAAAACCAGTTTTTGTCCTTTGTCATTATGGGGTATTGTGAGGGGGGGAAATGATTTATTCCATTTTAGAATATAAGGCTGTAATGTAGCAAAATGTGGAAAAAAAATCAAGGGGTCTGAATACTTTCTGAATGCACTGTAGATAAACTCTCCAGATTTCCTGTAGTTCCTGCTGGCCTAGCTGTGCTGTAGATCTGTTTGAACTGAAAGCTTGTGCATCGTGTCCTCTAGAGCAATGCTGACATGCTGTATCGCCCAGCTCTGTTGTGCAGTCCAACACCTATGTCTCATTTGTGTGGGTCTACTGTTTTCTGTTATACCCGACCATGCCTCAAAGGCATCTACAGTGTTTGATCTTCCTCTGTGGCATTTTAGTATCTGCTGTTAGCTGTTAAATATTTTGGAGTATGTGTTCCCATCATAACTTTGATGTCTTGTGTACTTCCATTCTTATCTGTATTCTCTCTCCTGGACAGTGCTGACCGGTCACAGGTGACCCTTGACCTTGATGGGATAGTTCAGGTGCTGGACCGCCACCTGCATGACTCCTCCACCGGTATGATGACCCGCATCGCCGTGCTCAAGTGGTTGTACCACCTCTACATCAAGACACCTCGCAAAGTGAGTCGTATTACCAATGCTGCTCCTTTCTGTGGAGTGTTTTACAGTATGACTATCAGCACACTAATCTGTGTGCCTTTGTGACGTGTAGATGTTCCGGCACACAGACAGTTTGTTCCCCATGTTGCTGAAGACACTCTCTGATGAGTCTGATGAGGTGAGTACTACATGCACCCCCAGTTCAGAATCTCGCTAATGTTAAAGGTATACTTAATCCAAGTAGTCTATGGACAAGGTTGAACAGCAATCCATGCTTTGGTTTTGTTTGCTCGGCCACTGTTTCAAATGCTAACTTTTGATCATTTGTGGCAAATCCAATTGGCCAGGTAAACAAAACCAAAGCATGGATGCTGTCATACCTTGTCCGTAGACTGCTTACATGGTAAGGAAACCAATATGTAATTTTGTAATTTGGCTGAACTATCTTTTTAATACATGTTTTTACATAAGTAACCAACCCCACCTCACCCCCATCTATCACTCAGGTCATTCTTAAAGACCTGGAGGTTCTGGCTGAGATTGCGTCATCCCCAGCTGGACAGACCGATTCCTCAGGCTCCTGTGATAATTCTGACAGCAAACTGGAGCTTCAGGTTCCTGAGGGGGCGAAGGCAGGCCCACAGACAGTCGTGGGTGAGTAGAAAATGGCTCTGGAACAGTAGTATAAAGCATAAAAGTAAATGATACATTTAGCATTCATTCTCACCCACCAGGTTCCAAAGTAGGCGACTCATCCCCCTCTACCCCCAGCATGAACTCCTACTTCTACAAGTTCATGATCAACCTGCTGAAGCGCTTCAGTTTGGAGAGAAAGCTGCTGGAGAACAGAGGAGCCTTCATCATCAGGTAGTGACATATGTGAAACAAAATGTGCTGAAACTCCCAAGTTTCTCATGAGACCATGGATTCATTGTTTTTCAACCTACTCCACCCCTCTGGGATTGTTTGTAGTTTGAGTTACCATCACCTCTCACTCTTCTTGCACTCATTCCCTCCAGGCAGCTGTGTCTTCTCCTGCATGCAGAGAACATATTCCACTCCATGGCAGACATCCTGTTGAAGGAGGAGGACCTGAAGTTTGCATCCACCATGGTGCAGACGCTCAACACCATCCTGCTCACCTCCGCAGAGCTCTTTCAGCTGCGCAACCAGCTCAAGGACCTGCGCACACAGGTAATGCCTGAGAAATGGGAGCCATTCCTCTGTATGGCTGACCACCACCATGGTTGGGTCATGTACAGAACATGAATTTCAATTCACTTCTTGAATGGACAGAATGGTAATGAATTGAACCCAACCCTGTTGACCAATGAGGTAGGGTAGTTTTCCCAGCTGTGTGTACTCATGTTAACTGTGTGTTTGGTGCCCCCTGCAGGAGAGCTGTGCCCTGTTCTGCTGCCTGTACCGCTCCTGGTGTCACAACCCTGTGGCCACCGTGTCTCTCTGCTTCCTGACCCAGAACTACCGCCATGCCTACGACCTCATCCAGAAGTTGTATCCTTTCTGGTTGTCTTTGATATACATTTTGCATATCAGCATTGTTGCTCCTCGTAGTGTATGCTTATTGGTATATTATGGCGTACTATATTTCCTTAATGTTATCCATTTAGCGGTGATTTGGAGGTGACTGTAGACTTCCTCATGGAAGTCGACAAGCTGGTACAGTTGATCGAAAGCCCCATCTTTACCTGTGAGTCTCACAGCTCAATATTAGATCAGAACACACACAGTGAATCCCAAACCACCCACTCGCCCCTACCAACTCACATGGATGGCCCTCTGTTTTCACGTGTTGCTAATGGAACTCTTAAGGGAGACTTACAGAGAGTTGCGAGGGGATCAACCCTTCAACTTTGGGACACACTTGTGACTTGAATGATGCAATTCATGTTCCACATTTCAATAATAAAACAAGTTAACAAATTAACAAATTCCCTCTGTCGTTTTACAAGATATAAACCTCAGTAACAGTTAAACATTTAATTTGGGTGGTATTTCAGTTGTTACATGTGTCAAGCCTCAATCAGACGTAACACGCCTCCATTATTTTTGTATTAAATTGCACAAACGCCAAACATATCGCAGTGTGTGTCGGGATAGCACTTTGCCCTGGAGCCTGCAGCCTTGCTGGCTTGGCTGAAGTGGCTATCGGAAGGTCTAATTAGCCCCTACACCCTCAATCATTTTCACTCCCTCAGCTTTTGGACACTGGTGCATATGGCAGAGGTGCAAATGGAGGGGGGAGGGAAGGTACTGATTTGGGATTCAGCCACACACTGCACCGCACCGCACTACAAACACACACACTAACCAACCAACCTGTCTCAACTGTTTGTTTTTCTAGACCTGCGTCTCCAGCTGCTGGATGTGGAGAACAACCCATACCTGATCAAGGCCCTGTACGGCCTGCTGATGCTGCTGCCCCAGAGCCAGGCCTTCCAGCTGCTCTCCCACCGCCTGCGCTGTGTGCCTAACCCAGAGCTCATGAGGACAGTGTGAGTAGAACTAATGATTGTGTTATTGTGGTGTGCCCACTGCCCACAGTGTGCAGAATTCTATTCCCATGGCCATTACAATATTCGTCCCAACACTGTTCTCATCGGATGTGCCCCATGCATATGTATTGTTATAATTTATCTGGAAGCATGTTTTCATGTTGCAGGGATGAGTCGAAGTACATTGAGTCTAAGACTGTTGGCACCAAGCGTCCGGCCTACGCCCACATGGACTACAATGACCTGCTGCAGCACTTTGACCGGGTCCAGAGCAAACACCTGGAGGTGCGCCACCAGCGCTCGGGCCGCGCTGACCACCCAGACCGGAAGCTGGTGCTGTGACGCAGTGGGACCATCTTAGACCCCAGAGGCAGGGCACTGTGTAAAGCCTTCACCCACGCATGCCCACGCACGAAGACGCAAACACCCCAACCGGTAACTTAAAGGAACCAAACTGAATGAAGACTGCTCATCTCTTGTTTAGGAGAACCCTTGTGGTAATATTTTTTTTTGCCATTGAACGTAGTGTAAGCATAAAGGACATCGATTGTGATTTTCTTTTTTAAACAGTGTTTTTATTTAATTTTTATTAGCTTTTTTGTTCAGGTACTGGAAGTGTTGAGTTGCATACATACATGAACTCTCTCGCTCTCTCTCACACACACACACACACACAGCCCATACATTCATATTTAACCCTACTTTCTCCAGACATGTGGAACATTTGTTTAGGCCCACCCAACCCTAGTTGGAAGAAGTGACAGGACCTTATTGTTACTAGAGGACAATCAAAGCTTGAATTTAGGGCAGGGCAAATCGCTTGCATGTTATGTTCGTTTTTTAGTTCTCTCACTATTTAAAGGCTTGATGTTACTTGGCAGGCCCATATTCCACAGTTGTCACAAAAGACCTGTACGACGGACATGTTCCTCCGACTCTAGTTTTAGGCTCTTCTTGTTCCTCAAATCTAAACAACTGGACACTCCCTCCCCCTGAATTCAAGTCATGCTTGTTGAACAGTGTTACATATCTCTCTCTTGGCCCCAGAACTCTCCTCCACCCTTCCCTTCTCATTTCACTGATTTCATACTCTTCTCTACAGCCAGTTTCTTCCCCCCCACTGACTGCTGTGCACCCCTTTTCTCTTTTGAACTCTTATCATTTCTGTTCTTTTCTTATTTCTACCATACCTGCTTCCTGGGCAGGCCTTCTGTAGACCAACTCACCTCTTGTTATCAAGTGAAACGTATAAAATAAAGTGGACCATGTATAATGATTTGACTTCTTACTTTTAATCAGCTCGTATAGTCTACTATGCATGCGTATGTAAACAGCAGGTGACATCAGTCATGCTTTTATGGCTGGTGATTTATCTGTGGGTCAGGTGTTGGTTTCACAAGAACAATTAATTTCAGAAAGCCTATTTAAGATTTCATTTTTAAAGCCTATTTAAGATTTCATGCCACAAGTTGTTAGTACTTTATATTGAGCAAGGTGATCCTCACTCTCAGCAGATGTAGCTAGCGGAGTAATGTTTTGTCATACAGTAGCTAGCAGTTGGGCAGTAACAACAGTGGGGGCAGCATCAAGCAGGTGTGGGCTCATTTTGGACAAGGATGAAGGCATGGTACATGTCAGTTACCATGAATATGCAGTGTTTCAGTTTGTTTACAGCTGATGCGCTTCGGTGATGCTGCTCAGACCTATTGTAACACGCAAAGAGCGATCCAACTTGTGTAATTAGTCTTTGACGTAAACGTGTCTCCCGTGAGACACTCCAATAGTGTTTCTTTGATCTGTAATTCTTTTGAACACACCCTTTATTCAATGTTGGCAACTGCTCCGGCTCCGTGTGACATTATCACATCACCAATGCCGTCCCACCGTGACAAGTCTAATTACCACTCCTGCTTCTCACAGCTACAACTCACTGAGTGACTAACTAAAACTCTGGTTTCCTCTTACATGGGTGAAAATATTGACAATATCCTTACCTAACGCACACTTTTTAATGGTGCTAAAAAGGTTCTAGCAGTTGATTCTCGCTGGTATGGACCATAGAGCAAGGCAACTCGTAACTTTGACTAAAAAGGTTGTGATATCCACATTGTGTATTACAAATCAACAGTGAATTTGCCAGTTGATGTGCACAGAAGGTAATTGCAGTGTTATTTCTGTCATCAATCCCTGTGGATTTCTTCAGAATGACCTCTTGACCTCATTATAAAGATGAGTGCATCCATAACCTTATGCTGTTCTTTAACATGCACAGTTTCCCCCCAACACTGCGTTGACTGCACACATCTGAAAGATTGTTGGGTTCCGAAAACACATTTAATAATGAGATTTATTTAAAGGAATGTTAGATTGCTGTAATCTAACTATTGTGTTGAGTATAATGCATATGGGTGCTCTTGACACTAAAGCTGTAAGAGACCCATGCTTATACCAAGGTTTTCTGACTGATCAGAGCCAATTGCCCACATGGTTAATATAGACAAAAGGTGACCTCTTGTGGAATATTTAATTATTTATTGGTAATCAAAGTGTTGTAGATAAATGAAGTCCAGGGCCAGGAGATCACAGAGCCTGTCAGATACAAAGTAAAGTTAATATACTACATAAGATATAGATATCTACTGGACAGGTTATGGTACTACTTTTGCGCTGTCATGAAAACAGAGGCGTAAACTATACTGAACATAAATAAACGCAACATGCAACAATTTCAATGATTTTACTGAGTTACAGTTCATATAAGGAAATCAGTCAATTTAAATGAATTAATTAGACCCTAATCTATGGATTTCACATGACTGGGCAAGGGCGCAGCCGTAGGGTGGGCAGTTGGACAAACTGCTCAATTCTCTAGAAAGACGTTGGAGGAGGCTTATGGTAGAGAAATTAACATTCAATTCTCTGGCAACAGCTCTGGTGGACATTCCTGCAGTCAGCATGCCAATTGCATGCTCCCTCAATTTGAGACATGTGGCATTGTGTTGTTACAAAACTGCACATTTTAGTGGCCTTGTTTTGAGGATGTCTCAAATTTTGAGGGAGCGCGCAATTGGCATGCTGACTGCAGGAATGTCCACCAGAGCTGTTGCCAGAGAATTGAATGTTAATTTCTCTACCATAAGCCTCCAACATCGTTTTTAGAGAATTTGGCAGTTTGTCCAACCGGCCTCACAAACGCAGACCATGTGTATGGAGTCGTGTGGGCGAGCGGTTTGCTGATGTCAACGTTGTGAACAGAGTGCCTCATGGTGGCGGTGGGGTTATGGTATGGGCAGGCATAAGACAACAAACACAATTGCATTTTATCAAAAGCAATTTGAATGCACAGAGATACTGTGACGAGATCCTGAGGCCCGTTGTCGTGCCAATCATGCGCCGTCATCACCTCATGTTTCAGCATGATAATGCACAGCCCCATGTCGCAACGATCTGTACACAGCCTGCATACTCAGACGCATCACCCATTGAGTATGTTTGGGATGCTCTGGATCGTGACGACAGCGTGTTCCAGTTCCCACCAATATCCAGCAACTTTGCACAGCCATTGAAGAGGAGTGGGACAGCAGGCCACAATCAACAGCCTGATCAACTCTATGCGAAGGAGATGTCGCCCTGCATGAGGCAAATGGTGGTCACACCAGATACTGTCTGGTTTTCTGATCCATGCCCCTACCTTTTTTAAGGTATCTGTGACCAACAGATGCATATCTGTATTCCTAGTCATGTGAAATCCATAGATTAGAGCCTAATGAATTTATTTCCTTATATGAACTGTAACTCAATAGAAATGTTTGCATGTTGCGTTTATTTTTGTTCAGTATAAATCCACCCTTCTAGTGGTATCAAGATTATTATAATTTTCAGATTTGGAACTATTGTAATCATTACCTTTTTTGAGTTTTGAAAAAAATGCAAAAACATTTAATCCTGATTTTAAAAATCTAATTGGATTACCAAATCCGAATCCCATAGGATTTGAATCTCATTTTTTAATTTTGAAGTACCAAATTCTAAGATTTATTTGAATCAGATTGTCAAAATCAGATCAGAAAAGTTTTTGAAAAACTTGGCCCTGGACACAGTTTTTCAAAAGTTATCTGATCGGATTTCAGTAATCGTATAGGATTAAATCTTAGAATTGGGTATTTCAAAACTGATTTTTTAAATTCTGGATAGGGATTCGGATTTGGTCATCCAATCTCACCTTTAAAGATGCACTCCAGCTATTTTGGAACTTGCTGTTAAAAAAAACATTCTACATTTAAATACAGTAATGTACACACAATTCATGGTAACAAAATATGTTTTGCGCAAAATAGTGTATTTTTAGATGACTGCAAACTTCAAGGAGTTGGTCTGATTGTCTTCGGCGTCCCCCTTTGCTTGCAGGAACAATAGACGGGTTGGTTGTTTAGCAACAAAACCAACGCGTGCGCAACTATGGGGCAAAACGGAGGGGGTTGACTTAGGTTGTTGACAACATGTAAACTATATTTGGTCTCCAAATGTTTATTGAAAACAAATACATTTGCACAATGAGTACTTGTCTCTAATACATTGTTAGTAGTTTATCTAGCTAGCGTATTTGACATATTAGCATTGACAAATCTGTCAAAACACCTCAAAACAAGACGCATGGTATCAAGAACAAGATAAAACTAGCTGAAACGAGCCACCTACGATTCTCCACATGGCAGCTTCTTGTCATTGTTGCTAGCCATCTGACCATTCAGAATCATAACAAAGCATAGCTTCCGGCCCCATCAAAGCGTGGGCATAATTTTCGTGATGTTGTCAGCCAACCTGTCTATAGAGGAGCAATAGAGAAAAAAATAGGAAAGGCCCACCCCCCATGTCATGAGGATACCTGGACCACCTATTGAGATGTGCCTTTTAAGTGAATCAGGTGATAAATTAGGTGAAAAGGGGACTGGAGTGGGACTTTAAGATGCTCTCCTATTGACTTTAAAACCCAGAAAAATTTACTTGGGGTTTCAAGGGTTGATGGGCTCATTGTCGTCAACTCATTGTTGATTCCCACTGCAAACATTGGGGTGGCAGCCTCATTTGAACTGTGGTAAATATGAATCATTCCAGTTGCCAACAACTCCACTAGATGGCGGTGAATGCTCACATCAATGTCTCTGCCCTTAAAGGTCCAATGCAGCCGTTTTTATCTCAACATCCTACAATTTCTGGATTACAATTAAGTACCGTACTGTGATTGTTTAAAATTAAAATTGTCCAAAATAAACAAAAATAGCTTCTTAGCAAAGAGCAATTTCTCAAGCAAGGACTGTCTGGGAGTGGTCTGAGTTGGGAACGTTATTGGCAGAGAGGTTTGGAACGCTTTCTTTTTTATCTAACTAATTTACCACCTGGTAATGTCACCAGGCAGGACAAAACTCCATCCCACCAAAACGGCAGTAAAAGGGTCATTTTCACAGTATTATTCCAACTTCATAAAACACAGGAAAGTCTAGGTTTTCACTGCGCTGGGCCTTTTAAGTAAATCAGGAGAAATTAAGCGAAAAGGAGACGAGTAAGACTTTAATCAGGATTAAATGTCGTTTTTCAAAAGTGATTAGGATCATTTTGATGCTAGTTTTTATGGAAATCAGGATTATCTTGATCCCACTGGAAGGGTGGATTCAGGGTGGATTTAGAAAGGTGAAAGGCACTACAAGCAAGGCATTTCAATGCAACTAATGTGACAAAGTTTTAAAATGTTCTTACAAAATGTAAAATGTAAATGATAGCCAAAGGTTCATTATGTTAAATTGACCACAGTATAGGTATGTGGTCAGTTGTTATATTGAGAAGTGTCAAATGTGTTTACTTATTAGTGATATAAAGGTTATCTTTTTATCTAGGTACCTTTTATGCAATTTACTCATTTCTGTTTCTCTATGACAGTGTAGAAGTAGTACCATAACCTGTCCAGTCGTAGATGGCAAATTGTAGGCCTGTTCAAAGCCCTGAAAATCCAGATTCTGTGATCTTGATATTGTGGTATCTGGATCAGAATAATCCTATTTATTTATTTATAAATACAGTGGGGAAAAAAGTATTTAGTCAGCCACCAATTGTGCAAGTTCTCCCACTTAAAAAGATGAGGCCTGTAATTTTCATAATAGGTACACGTCAACTATGACAGACAAATTGAGATTTTTTTTTCCAGAAAATCATATTGTAGGATTTTTAATGAATTTATTTGCAAATTATGGTGGAAAATAAGTATTTGGTCACCTACAAACAAGCAAGATTTCTGGCTCTCACAGACCTGTAACTTCTTCTTTAAGAGGCTCCTCTGTCCTCCACTCGTTACCTGTATTAATGGCACCTGTTTGAACTTATCAGTATAAAAGACACCTGTCCACAACCTCAAACAGTCACACTCCAAACTCCACTATGGCCAAGACCAAAGAGCTGTCAAAGGACACCAGAAACAAAATTGTAGACCTGCACCAGGCTGGGAAGACTGAATCTGCAATAGGTAAGCAGCTTGGTTTGAAGAAATCAACTGTGGGAGCAATTATTAGGAAATGGAAGACATACAAGACCACTGAAAATCTCCCTCGATCTGGGGCTCCACACAAGATCTCAACCCGTGGGGTCACAAGCAAAAATCCCAGAACCACACGGGGGGACGTAGTGAATGACCTGCAGAGAGCTGGGACCAAAGTAACAAAGCCTACCATCAGTAACATACTACGCCGCCAGGGACTCAAATCCTGCAGTGACAGACGTGTCCCCCTGCTTAAGCCAGTACATGTCCAGGCCCGTCTGAAGTTTGCTAGAGTGCATTTGGATGATCCAGAAGAGGATTGGGAGAATGTCATATGGTCAGATGAAACCAAAATATAACTTTTTGGTAAAAACTCAACTCGTCGTGTTTGGAGGACAAAGAATGCTGAGTTGCATCCAAAGAACACCATACCTACTGTGAAGCATGGGGGTGGAAACATCATGCTTTGGGGCTGTTTTTCTGCAAAGGGACCAGGACGACTGATCCGTGTAAAGGAAAGAATGAATGGGGCCATGTATCATGAGATTTTGAGTGAAAACCTCCTTCCATCAGCAAGGGCATTGAAGATGAAACGTGGCTGGGTCTTTCAGCATGACAATGATCCCAAACACACCGCCTGGGCAACGAAGGAGTGGCTTCGTAAGAAGCATTTCAAGGTCCTGGAGTGGCCTAGCCAGTCTCCAGATCTCAACCCCATAGAAAATCTTTGGAGGGAGTTGAAAGTCCGTGTTGCCCAGCGACAGCCCCAAAACATCACTGCTCTAGAGGAGATCTGCATGGAGGAATGGGCCAAAATACCAGCAACAGTGTGAAAACCTTGTGAAGACTTACAGAAAACGTTTGACCTGTGTCATTGCCAACTAAGGGTATATAACAAAGTATTGAGAAACTTTTGTTATTGACCAAATACTTATTTTCCACCATAATTTGCAAATATATTCATAAAAAATCCTACAATGTGATTTTCTGGAAAATAAATTCTCATTTTGTCTGTCATAGTTGATGTGTACCTATGATGAAAATTACAGGCCTCTCTCATCTTTTTAAGTGGGAGAACTTGCACAATTGGTGGCTGACTAAATACTTTTTCCCCCCACTGTATGTATGTATATATATGTGTGTGTGTGTGTATATATGTGTGTGTGTATATATATATATATATACACACACTACCATTCAAAAGTTTGGGGTCACTTAGAAATGTCCTTGTTTTGGAAAGAAGCAATTTTTTTGTCCATTAAAATAACATAAATGGCTATTGTAGCTGGAAACGGCTGATTCTTTATGGAATATCTACATAAGCATACAGAGGCCCATTATCAGCAACCATCAGTCCTGTGTTCCAATGGCACGTTGGGTTTGCTAATCCAAGTTTATCATTTTAAAAGGCTAATTGATCATTAGAAAACCCTTTTGCAATTATGTTAGCACAGCTGAAAACTGTTGTGCTGATTTAAAGAAGCAATAAAACTGGCCTTCCTGAGACTAGTTGAGTATCTGGAGCATCAGCAATTGTGGCTTCGATTACAGGCTCAAAATGGCCAGAAACAAATAACTTTCTTCTGAAACTCGTCAGTCTATTCTTGTTCTGAGAAATTAAGGCTATTCCATGCGAGAAATTGCCAAGAAATTGAAGATCTCGTACAACGCTGTGTACTACTCCCTTCACAGAACAGCGCAAACTGGCTCTTAACCAGAATAGAAAGAGGAGTGGGAGGCCCCGGTGCACAACTGAGCAAGAGGACAAATAGTGTCTAGTTTGAGAAACAGACGCCTCACAGGTCCTCAACTGGCAGCTTCATTAAATAGTACCCGCAAAACACCAGTCTCAACAGTGAAGAAGCGACTCCGGGATGCTGACCTTCTAGGCAGAGTTGCAAAGAAAAAAGCCATATATCAGACTGGCCAATAAAAATAAAAGATTAAGATGGGCAGTCTGAGATATGGCGTTTTCTTTGCAACACTGCCTAGTTGCCCTCTATGGCTGTCAAAGGCCCGTCCAACTGATTCGTTCTGGCACCGGCCCTGATTGTAATGTTTTTTTTTACACTGAGTGGCTTGCAAATTATTCACCCCGTTGGCATTTTTCCTATTTTGTTACTTTACAACCTGGAATTAAAATTGATTTTTGGGGGGGTTTGTATCATTTGAATTACACAACATTCCTTCCACTTTGAAGATGCAAAATATTTGTTTATTGTGAAACAAGAAATAAGACAAAAAAACAGAACTTGAGCGTGCATAACTATTCACCCCCCCAAAAGCCCAGCTCTGTGGAGTGTACGGCTTAAAGTGGTCCTATGGACAGATACTCCAATCTCCGCTGTGGAGCTTTGCAACTCCTTCAGGGTTATCTTTGGTCTCTTTGTTGCCTCTGATTAATGCCCTCCTTGCCTGGTCCGTGAATTTTGGTGGGCGGCCCTCTCTTGGCAGGTTTGTTGTGGTGCCATATTCTTTCCATTTTTTAAATAATTGATTTAATGGTGCTCCGTGGGATGTTCAAAGTTCCTGATATTTTTTTATAACCCAACCCTGATCTGTATTTCTCCACAACTTTGTCCCTGACCTGTTTGGAGAGCTCCTTGGTCTTCATGGTGCCGCTTGCTTGGTGGTGCCCCTTGCTTGGTGGTGTTGCAGACTCTGGGGCCTTTCAGAACAGGTGTGTGACGGATCAAGTGACAATTAGATTGCACACAGGTGGACTTTATTTAACTAATTATGTGACTTCTGAAGTTAATTGGTTGCCCCAGATCTTTTTAGGGGCTTCATAGCAAAGGGGGTGAATACATATGCACGCACCACTTTTCCGGTATGTTTTTTTTTTTAAACAAGTATATATATTTTTTACTTCATCAATTTGGACTATTTTGTGTATGTCCATTACATGAAATCCAAATAAAAATCCATTTAAATTACTGGTTGTAATGCAACTAAATAGGAAAAACACCAAGGGGGATGAATACTTTTGCAAGGCACTGCAGTCAAACTTTTGCAAGACACTGCAGTCAATTGAACAGGTTTTTTAACAGGTTTCACCTTTCTGAATCCACCTTTCCAGTGGGATCAAGATTATCTCGATTTTCTGCATCAAAGCTATCCTAATCACTACCTTTTTGAGTTTTGAAAAACGCAAAAACAACATTTAATTCTGATTTTAAAGGTCAGATTGGATTACCAAATCCGAACCCCCGTATGCAGGATCAGAATTGTATTTTTCCACTTTGAAATACCCAATTCTAACATATAATCCAATTCAATTGCTGAAATCTGATACAAGTTTTGAAAAACTGGGCCTCATTTACTTCTTTAAATTGGGTTGCCTCATTCTCTATGGGTTGCCAATGGTTTGTAAATGGCTTTAAACTGTATCACTGCCATCTAGTGGCCGCAATAAATGAATGACAAGATTTGGTTCAGGACTCCAGCACTGCATGTGGCAGTAAATTACCAATATTCGCTTTTTCCAAACACAAAAGAAGACAATTGACTACTTTAACATGGAGATGGCATGGGCAACGTCATTGAGGCTGGCACAGATGCCATAATGGCACAGATGCAAAGATGATTCCTCTTTCTATCTCCATGGAATAGACAGTCAAATTACCTTAATCTTGAAACTGCATGGAAAGAAACATTGATTAGTTTGGATTAAATCAAATTGTGATAATTTCAATTTGCACATCATACCTGCATTTAAATAATCCCGAATTAACCCCTTACACTCGTGGGAATTGGCCTATATGGATAGGGCAAAATTGAAATGTTTCCTACTGAAGAAAGATGAAAATCATATGCATAACCATGGTAGCATTTGAAAAGGGAATAGTTTAGAGATTATGGGGAAATTATTACACTAAAGGTGAGGACACAACAGTTCACCTGACATAAGACTGAATCCAAACATTACACTGTTGATTTTATGTGCATTTTACATTTACTGTACTTTTCGCTGCATTTGTTGATAATGAAATCTGAAAATACTCTGTATACATTCAGTAACATGAGAAGAATATTCTTGGAAAATATGGGGTAGGTGCAACATAAGACAAAATAATTACAAGGGTTTGAGTGAGAGGCCTAACTGGTTTTTCCAAATGGCGCCACACCTCTCCAAAGTGTGCACAGTTCCTAAATAATTTCAAAGCACTTTTATGACTCAAAGAAGAGTCTTCAACTATAATTGCTTTTTTGTTGTTGCTCCTAGCTGTGCTGTTGAGGAACTAGAGTGAGCACACTTGTAGTTGATTTGTTTGGAACAGCCCTGCATCCCCGCCTTTACACAATTACCATTTTTGTTTACTCAATCCAAAAACGGTCCATTATAAATCGCAATCTGGGTCAGGTGGGCATAATTTGAAATCTTATTCTATTGCCAACATGACTAGCTCAATTATAAAATACGATCTTACAGTGTTGGGGAGAAGCAGATCTTACCTGCACTCTGGTCAGCAGATTAACTTTCAAGGTCTTCAAAGCCAGCGTCAGAGGTGTCATTTGTAATTTAAACCTGCTTGGCCTATGTCTGCTAAGAGTATCAGAACCTTTGGCTTCGTAGTCAAATGGAATCGATAAGCTGAGTTGAAAGCTCCTTGGAGTGGCTCTTCTGTAGTAGCCAACAAGGGTGGCTAATGGTCTAAGTGTCGCAAAGCTGCGAGGCACTACTGGGGTACTTTTTGACCTGAAGTCTGCAGGAAAAGTTCTACTCTGGGGTGAGGAACTGTGGACCTGGCCATGCTGGCTGGGGTGATGTGCTTATCTGTGGTACTGGGGCTCCTCCATGAGACTGTCCACTCTCAGCATATTGACCCTTCGCTAAGTCCTGCCCCAGAATTTTGGGCAACCAATCGCAGCACTCCATTGGATAGCAACTGAGAATTGACCCTTCGCTAAGCTCTGCCCCAGAATTTTGGGCAACCAATCGCAGCATTCCATTGGATAGCAACTGTCACTAACCAGGTTCGAGTCGGGTCCGACCAGCCTCGACAAGCTCACATTTAAAACACAAAGAGGCCAATGAGGGCAGTGGCAATAGCTGACAGTTTTCATGAAAAAATAAATGGTTTAAATGGTTAAATAATTGATCAGTGCACCAGGGGTACTTGCAACTGTAATTCCTGAAATGAAGAGCCTGTTGGACTATTTTTCGAATCCGAAATGTATACTTTTGTTCCATTGTTTGCTAGCTGGTTAGCTAGCTGTATATGCCACCATTGAAAATGCTGCTAATGCTAGTTAGATAGCTAGCCAGTAATTATAACTCGTTTTCTCAATGAATGTTAAGTTAGCTATATTATGAATATAACTCATCTGCTGTTGACATCAGGATACGATTTGAAAGCACTCATTAGCTACATAAGTGGTTAGTAACATTGACTGCATGCTTACAGTGCATTCAGAGCCATGCAGTGGCTAGCCACACTAAAAACATTATTTTACCAGGTTCCCCTGAAGCAAATGTTATAGTTTAAACTTATCAGGACAATATATGGCCACTAGAACAGACATATGACTGCTTACTAAAATATACAAGTTACACTAAGTGAAAGACAGGCTCTCCACGTATTGTATGAATGGGGACCATGTTAAGTCAAGCTTTAGTCGGACAAGTCAGGACAAGGCGGCAAGCTGGCATTCGCCTGACGTGTGGGAACATTCTGATCTAGGGGAAGTTCTCCAAAAATAGCAGTGAACGGGTTGGGGCTAATGGTTTTATTACACATATGTGAGAATGCCTAAAAAATGTGGTCCCAGAAGCCACTCAAAGATTGGCATGACCAAAACGTGTCCCACAGTCGCTGGACTCCGATGGCATCTCAAACACATGGGGTCAACATGATATATTTTTGCCAATCTGTAATTTGAGTAATGGAGACGGTGCCTTATGCAAAATGGTGTGGATACACTCAATACTGTGTTGCCATATGTAGGGCTGTGGCAGTCATGAAAATTTGTCAGCCGGTGATTTTCAAGCAAATAACTGTTGATCTCACGTAATTGACCACAATTAACATAAACTCATTTAGCCACGGATGCAGACCTTTGGAACATCTTCATTTAAAAAAGTCTAAATCTATGTAATATAGCCTACACCTTCACAATAAATCGATTCTTTATTTTAGACCGGTCTAAACAAGCATGATATGAAGAAAATGTAGCTTATTTCAGAAGAACAGAATAACATACTCTGAGTTGTCCTTATAATAATAATAATAATATGCCATTTAGCAGACGCTTTTATCCAAAGCGACTTACAGTCATGCGTGCATAAATTTTTTTTGTGTATGTGTAGTCCCGGGGCTTATGTTAGGTCCTGATCTGGCTATGCCAAATGGCTGTGGGCTACACTAGTTAATTTAGCAGACAAGATTTGCTTAGAATTCCGTGGCATTATTTAATATTATTTTATAGTATGAAGAATACAATTTAACAAAGCTGAATGAAATCGAAAGGATATTTTCTCCAAACGATTTGAGGGAGTGCGCACATGCGGCTATTCTGTGTTGAGCGCTTAACAAAGAAATAGGTACTCCAGAAACGACAGAACAAATAATGCAACAAATATCGGGGTTAAACTCAAATATACTAATTGATTAAAAAAACTATATTTTGACAAAATGTTTAAAAAAGATATAATCTTCGTAAATGATATCATAGGTAGGACTGGTGGAGTTATGTCACACATGCAGGTAACAAAAACATATGGAAATGTCTGCTCTACCCAAAACTACAACCAAATAATTGCAGCATTACCGCAAAAAATAGAAGAGGAAAGTGGAAGGGGGGAAAAAGTAAGGAACTTGTCTGTCGGCCCTGCATTAAAGAACATAATTGGTTAAAGAAAATTGTGATAAATAAAAAAGTATACCAGTTTCATTTAAGGACCAAAGGAATGACAGCCGTCTCATATAGATTGCAAAATAGTTGGGAAGAGATTTGACGTACCGATTCCATGGCATAGTGTTTATGAACTGATACGCAAAACGACGCCCGGATTCAAAACTTAGAATTTTTCAATTAAAATTATTATGTAAAATGTTTGCTACCAATAGAATGTTATTTATATTGGGGATACAATCTTCCCAGCTCTGCAGATTTTACTGCGAAGAGACAGAATCATTAGATCATTTATTTTGGTACTGTCCATTTGTAGCTTGTTTTTGGACACAGGACCAGTTTGAACTCGTTACCTGTATAAAAGCCACCTGTCCACACACTCAATCAAACAGACTCCAACCTCTCCACAATGGCCAAGACCAGAGAGCTGTGTAAGGACATTAGGGATAAAATTGTAGACCTGCACAAGGCTGGGATGGGCTACAGGACAATAGGCAAGCAGCTTGGTGAGAAGGCAACAACTGTTGGCGCAATTATTAGAAAATGGAAGAAGTTCAAGATGACGGTCAATCACCCTCGTCTGGGGCGCCATGCAATATCTCACCTTGTGGGGCATCAATGATCATGAGGAAGGTGAGGGATCAGCCCAGAACTACACGGCAGGACCTGGTCAATGACCTGAAGAGAGCTGGGACCACAGTCTCAAAGAAAACCATTAGTAACACACTACGCCATCATGGATTAAAATCCTGCAGCGCACGCAAGGTCCCCCTGCTCAAGCCAGCGCATGTCCAGGCCCGTCTGAAGTTTGCCAATGACCATCTGGATGATCCAGAGGAGGAATGGGAGAAGGTAATGTGGTCTGATGAGACAAAAATAGAGCTTTTTGGTCTAAACTCCACTCGCCATGTTTGGAGGAAGAAGAAGGATGAGTACAACCCCAAGAACACCATTCCAACCGTGAAGCATGGAGGTGGAAACATCATTCTTTGGGGATGCTTTTCTGCAAAGGGGACAGGACGACTGCACCGTATTGAGGGGAGGATGGATGGGGCCATGTATCGCGAGATCTTGGCCAACAACCTCCTTCCATCAGTAAGAGCATTGAAGATGGGTCGTGGCTGGGTCTTCCACCATGACAACGACCCAAAACACACAGCCAGGGCAACTAAGGAGTGGCTCCGTAAGAAGCATCTCAAGGTCCTGGAGTGGCCTAGCCAGTCTCCAGACCTGAACCCAATAGAAAATCTTTGGAGGGAGCTGAAAGTCCGTATTGTCCAGCGACAGCCCTGAAACCTGAAGGATCTGGAGAAGGTCTGTATGGAGGAGTGGGCCAAAATCCCTGCTGCATTGTGTGCAAACCTGGTCAAGACCTACAGGAAACATATTATCTCTGTAATTGCAAACAAAGGTTTCTGTACCAAATATTAAGTTCTGCTTTTCTGATGTATCAAATACTTATGTCATGCAATAAAATGCAAATTAATTACTTAAAAATCATACAATGTGATTTTCTGGATGTTTGTTTTAGATTCCGTCTCTCACAGTTGAAGTGTACCTATGATAAAAATTACAGACCTCTACATGCTTTGTAAGTAGGAAAACCTGCAAAATCGGCAGTGTATCAAATACTTGTTTTCCCCACTGTATATGTGTGTGTGTGTGTGTGTGTGTGTGTGTGTGTGTGTATATACATACATACATACATACATACATACATACATACATACATACATACATACATACATACAGCTCTGGATAAGAGCGTCTGCTAAATGATGTAAATGTATCGTTTTTGCAAGTCGGTTAGGACAACTACTTGGTGCAAGACACAAGTAATTTTTGCAACAATTGTTTACAGACAGATTATTTCACTGTATCATAATTCCAGTGGGTCAGAAGTTTACATACACTAAGTTGACTGTGCCTTTAAACAGCTTGGAAAATTCCAGAAAATGATGTCATGGCTTTAGAAGCTTCTGATAGGCTAATTGACATAATTTGAGTCAATTGGAGGTGTACCTGTGGATGTATTTCAAGGCCTACCTTCAAACTCAGTGCCTATTTGCTTGACATCATGGGAAAATCAAAAGAAATCAGCCAAGACCGTAGAAAAAGAATTGTAGACCTCCACAAGTCTGGTTCATCCTTGGGAGCAATTTCCAAATGCCTGAAGGTACCACGTTCATCTGTACAAACAATAGTACGCAAGTATAAACACCATGGGACCACGCAGCCGTCATACCGCTCAGGAAGGAGACGCGTTCTGTCTCCTAGAGATTAACGTACTTTGGTGCGAAAAGTGCAAATCAATCCCAGAACAACAGCAAAGGACCTTGTGATGATGCTGGAGGAAACAGGTACAAAAGTATCTATATCCACAGCAAAACGAGTCATATATCGACATAACCTGAAAGGCCGCTCAGCAAGGAAGAAGCCACTGCTCCAAAACCGCCATAAAAAAGCCAGACTACAGTTTGCAACTGCACATGGGGACAAAGATCGTACTTTTTGGAGAAAAGTCCTCTGGTCTGATGAAACAAAAATAGAACTGTTTGACCATAATGACTATCATTATGTTTGGAGGAAAAAGGGTGTGTGTTGCAAGCCGAAGAACACCATCCTAACCGTGAAGCACGGGGGTGGCAGCATCATGCTGTGGGGGTGCTTTGCTGCAGGAGGGAGTGGGGCACTTCACAAAATAGATGGCACCATGAGGAAGGAAAATTATGTGGATATATTGAAGCAACATCTGAAGACATCAGTCAGGAAGTTAAAGCTTGGTCGCAGATGGGCCTTCCAAATGGACAATGACCCCAAGCATACTTCCAAAGTTGTGGCAAAATTGCTTAAGGACAACAAAGTCAAGGTATTGGAGTAGCCATCACAAAGCCCTGACCTCAATCCTATAGAAAATGTGTGGGCAGAACTGAAAAAGCGTGTGCGAGCAAGGAGGCCTACAAACCTGACTCAGTTACACCAGTTCTGTCAGGAGGAATTGTCCAAAATTCACCCAACTTATTGTGGGAGCTTGTGGAAGGCTACCTGAAACGTTTGACCCAAGTTAAACAATTTAAAGGCAATGCTTCCAAATACTAATTGACTGTATGTAAACTTCTGACCCACTGGGAATGTGATGAAAGAAATAAAAGCTGAAAGAAATCATTCTCTCTACTATTATTCTGACATTTCACATTCTTAAAATAAAGTGGTGATCCTAACTGACCTAAAACAGGGAATTTTTACTAGGATTAAATGTCAGGAATTGTGCAAAACTGAGTTTAAATGTATTTGGCTAAGGTGTATGTAAACTTCCGACCTCAACTGTATATTAAGGCTAGCCTATAGAGAAGCTGATGGGATACTCCTCTTTTTAATAGAGGCCATCACTCTGTTTTCTCGAGCAATTGCATAGCCTATAGAAATGTTGTGCAACATGAGCTCATGGGCTCTCATGAAGTGTTTGATTAGATTTTCAAATACATTTGCATTGATGTCAGATTGATTAGAGGGACAATAGAGTGCTGAGTACCAGGCAGTTAGCAAGTTTGGTAGACTACTAATGACCATCAACAGCATCAGAGTTTGGAGAAGCCTAATTACCATTACTAAACGGTCATGTGGAATTTGACTGCCTTCAATACTCGTGAACGCGTGTGTGGCGGTAATACGGTCACCACAACAGCCCTAGCCATATGTCATCGGGTAGCTTACCACCCATGTCTTGCTCCCATGCAGATTTTGGATTTGCCCAGGAAGGCGGATTAATGTTCTGTATTATGTCATATAATCTGAAGATTGTGCCCTTCAGATACGGGTTAAGATCTAAGCACCTCTCGACTGGACACTAGAGTGGAAATGAAGGGAAATGTTGTTTAGCAAATCTGCGCATTTTCAGGTACCTAAATAGATGGTATTGGGAATATTATTGTCAACCCTTCAGAGTATCGAATGAGACAAATGTGTTATCAACAAATACGTCACAAAAAAACACCAGACCATTCCTATGCCAGAACTGGAATGCTGTGTCAATCTGCGATGCTGGGAAAATATTAGATAATAATGGGGAGAAGCAGCTTGCTTGTTTAAGGCTGAAGTGATTTTGGAATTGGGACCAGATTTTAAGGGAGTTGGGATTCAAAACATGGGTGCGTCACCCCGCTCCTCCGCACACTCCACTGGCTTCCAGTTGAAGCTTGCATCTGCTACAAGACCATGGTGCTTGCCTACGGAGCTGTAAGGGGAACGGCACCTCCGTACCTTCAGGCTCTGATCAGTCCCTACACCCAAACGAGGGCATTGCGTTCATCCACCTCTGGCCTGCTAGCCCCCCTACCTCTGCGGAAGCACAGTTCCCGCTCAGCCCAATCAAAACTGTTCGCTGCTCTGGCACCCCAATGGTGGAACAAGCTCCCTCACGACGCCAGGACAGCGGAGTCACTTACCACCTTCCGGAGACACTTGAAACCCCACCTCTTTAAGGAATACCTGGGATAGGATAAAGTAATCCTTCAATTAATGCGACCTGCTAATTAACTGGGAAGAGACGACAACCTTGTGAAATCCTGCTTAGTGCGCTCCAGGAGTGTTTTGAAGTTATGTTTAAACAGCTTTAAATGAGCGTGTGACCTTTATCCCCAAATAAGTAAAGACCTGATGCTCCACTTTAAACGGGAAATTGGCATAGCCAATACCTTCTGCTAACTGATTAATGGGGAGGAGCACACTTTTTGTAAGGTTTAACTTATAAGCAGAGAATGTCCCAAAACCTTGTAGCATGTCTAAGAGATAGGGTATAGACTCCACAGGGTTAGAGATTTATAGAAGAAGATCGTCTGCATACAAGGACACCATGTGAGTTAGGTTGACCCTTAGTATTCCCTTAATCCTCTCCTCCGCCCGCAGGGCGATAGCAAGAGGCTCAATAGCCATATCAAATAGGAAAGGGGAAAAAACAGCAACCCTGCCTGGCCCCCCTGTAGAGAGGGAAGTATCTGGAGGTTACATTGTTGGTGCGAACAGAAGCCACTGGGGACCAGTACAAAATCTTAATTTTGATGGGCCAAACCCAAATCTCTCTAGTACTGTAAATAGATATTCCCACTCAACCCAGTCAAAAGCCTTCTCAGCATCGAGAGATGACGACCTCTGACCTCTGGCTGTCGAGTTGAGTGGGAAGAATAAAGAACAAGGCGCATATTATATAAAGATTGCCTACCTGAGATAAAGCCGGTTTGGTCAGAGTTAATTATACACTGCTCAAAAAAAATAAAGGGAACACTTAAACAACACATCCTAGATCTGAATGAATGAAATAATCTTATTAAATACTTTTTTCTTTACATAGTTGAATGTGCTGACAACAAAATCACACAAAAATTATCAATGGAAATCAAATGTATCAACCCATGGAGGTCTGGATTTGGAGTCACCCTCAAAATTAAAGTGGAAAACCACACTACAGGCTGATCCAACTTTGATGTAATGTCCTTAAAACAAGTCTAAATGAGGCTCAGTAGTGTGTGTGGCCTCCACGTGCCTGTATGACCTCCCTACAATGCCTGGGCATGCTCCTGATGAGGTGGTGGATGGTCGCCTGAGGGATCTCCTCCCAGACCTGGACTAAAGCATCCGCCAACTCCTGGACAGTCTGTGGTGCAACGTGGCATTGGTGGATGGAGCGAGACATGATGTCCCAGATGTGCTCAATTGGATTCAGGTCTGGGGAACGGGCGGGCCAGTCCATAGCATCAATGCCTTCCTCTTGCAGGAACTGCTGACACACTCCAGCCACATGAGGTCTAGCATTGTCTTGCATTAGGAGGAACCCAGGGCCAACCGCACCAGCATATGGTCTCACAAGGGGTCTGAGGATCTCATCTCGGTACCTAATGGCAGTCAGGCTACCTCTGGCGAGCACATGGAGGGCTGTGCGGCCTCCCAAAGAAATGCCACCCCACACCATGACTGACCCACCGCCAAACCGGTCATGCTGGAGGATGTTGCAGGCAGCAGAACGTTCTCCACGGCGTCTCCAGACTCTGTCACGTCTGTCACATGTGCTCAGTGTGAACCTGCTTTCATCTGTGAAGAGCACAGGGCGCCAGTGGCGAATTTGCCAATCTTGGTGTTCTCTGGCAAATGCCAAACGTCCTGCACGGTGTTGGGCTGTAAGCACAAACCCCACCTGTGGACGTCGGGCCCTCATATCACCCTCATGGAGTCTGTTTCTGACCGTTTGAGCAGACACATGCACATTTGTGGCCTGCTGGAGGTCATTTTGCAGGGCTCTGGCAGTGCTCCTCCTGCTCCTCCTTGCACAAAGGCGGAGGTAGCGGTCCTGCTGCTGGGTTGTTGCCCTCCTACGGCCTCCTCCACATCTCCTGATGTACTGGCCTGTCTCCTGGTAGCGCCTCCATGCTCTGGACACTATGCTGACAGACACAGCAAACCTTCTTGCCACAGCTCGCATTGATGTGCCATCCTGGATGAGCTGCACTACCTGAGCCACTTGTTTGGGTTGTAGACTCCGTCTCATGCTACCACTAGAGTGAAAGCACCTCCAGCATTCAAAAGTGACCAAAACATCAGCCAGGAAGCATAGGAACTGAGAAGTGGTCTGTGGTCACCACCTGCAAAACCAGTCCTTTATTGGGGGTGTCTTGCTAATTGCCTATAATTTCCACCTGTTGTCTATTCCGTTTGCACAACAGCATGTGAAATGTATTGTCAATCAGTGTTGCTTCCTAAGTGGACAGTTTGATTTCACAGAAGTGTGATTGACTTGGAGTTACATTGTGTTGTTTAAGTGTTCCCTTTGTTTTTTTGAGCAGTGTATATACACACATATACAGTACCAGTCAAAAGTTTGGACATACCTACTTTTGACTGGTACTGGTCCTCTCACTGTCAACTGCGTTTAATTTCAGCAAACTTAACATGTGTAAATATTTGTATGAACATAACAAGATTCAACAACTGAGGCATAAACTGAACAAGTTCCACAGACATGTGCTAACAGAAATGGAATAATGTGTCCCTGAACAAGCTGATGATGCTGTGACACACCGCCCCAGACCCTCCACCTCCAAATTGATCCCGCTCCAGAGTATAGGCATCGGTGTAACGCTCATTCCTTCGACGATAAACGTGAATCCGACCATCACCCCTGGTGAGACAAAACCGCGACTCATCAGTGAAGAGCACTTTTTGCCAGTCCTGTCTTGTCCAGCGATGGTGGGTTTGTGCCCATAGGCGACGTTGTTGCCGGTGATGTCTGGTGAGGACCTGCCTTACAACAGGCCTACAAGCCTTCAGTCCAGCCTCTCTCAGCCTATTGCGTACAGTCTGAGCACTGATGGAGGGATTGTGCGTTCCTGGTGTAACTCGGGCAGTTGTTGTTGCCATCCTGTACCTGTCCCGCAGGTGTGATGTTCGGATGTACGGATCCTGTGCAGGTGTTGTTACACATGGTCTGCCACTGCGAGGACGATCAGCTGTCCATCCTGTCTCCCTGTAGCACTGTCTTGGGCGTCTCGCAGTACGGCCAATGCAATTTATTGCCCTGGCCACATCTGCAGTCCTCATGCCTCCTTGTAGCATGCCTAAGGCACATTCACACAGATGAGCAGGGACCCTGGGCATCTTTCTTTTGGTGTTTTTCAGAGTCAGTAGAAAGGCCTCTTTAGTGTCCTAAGTTTTCTTAACTGTGACCTTAATTGCCTACCGTCTGTAAGCTGTTAGTATCTTAACGACCGTTCCACAGGTGCATGTTCATTAATTGTTTAGGGTTCATTGAACAATCATGGGAAACAGTGTTTAAACCCTTTACAATGAAGATCTATGAAGTTATTTGGATTTTTACAAATTATCTTTGAAAGACAGGGTCCTGAAAAAAGTACATTTCTTTTTTTGCTGAGTTTATATATATATATATATATATACAGTATACATTAATTTTAATAGCAGGACACTGTAAAGTCCATTATCCCTCTGAAGAGTATGAATTAGGCTTTTTGAGAAGGTTTGAAATCCAAGCAACCTGCCTACACATAGCTTGAAGTACAGTACCAACATAGTTACTGTAGTAGGTCAAAGCTGTGTGCTTGAAAACCTTGGTAGAGCATGGGTGTAATAGGCATTGTGGTGCTCATGTGAATTTCCTTTCTTTCTCGGCTTCAGACCAATTCCTATTCTCACTTAAAACATATTTTTTTGTTTTTAATTTCCATGTTTCTGCAACGGAAGGTGAAGAGCAATATTATAATACAACATTATAGTTCAGCTTAACACATGCTCTTCTTGTGAAGTCAGTGGTTCCTGCACCATAGACAGGCAATTGCTTTGGAGTTGAAAGTTTCTATATGATCAACCCATAAATAATCTAGACCTACATGCAACAGTGCCTCTTGCGTTTTTGACAATGATTTCACAAGGCCTGATTCACATGATATATGCCTAAATACTTATAACCACTAGGCTAATAAATAATCACATATTTTTCTTTCGATTATTTCATTAACCAACATCATGTTATTTCAAGCACAATATCACGTTGTTAAAAAAGATGCCTAAATTGGTCATGCATGTAAATGGGCAATTTAAAGTATTTAATTGTGTTTGGTAAAAATCATAGACCTTTCAAATGTTTATGCAACTTTATCGAGTGTGTGGATATAACAGTAATATTATCAAAATTCCACTTTTAAACCATTATACTGTATGATTCAGTTCAAAATGCTTATCACAAAATTCAAAATATCGGAATTGGTAAAAACAAAATGTTTTATGCATGCCAACATATTAGGCAAGAATTAAGAATAGGCAAAGTGATAGTGTCAGGCGAAAATTAGATCAAAGGTTTTACCATTGCAACATTTGATGTACAGTCACATTCACCGTGGTTGTTTGAAGCGTGCTATGAATTTCACAGCTGGTGATGCCTCATCGCGATTGGTTATTCCCCATCATTTGCAACATGTCAGTGAGCATCATCACTAGCTTTCCTTTGAAAAGATGAGTGCCAACCAATTAAAGCATATGTCAATACATTGCATTCTATGGGAAAAGATAAGTCTCACAGGGTTGACACTTATGTCAATACATTGCATTCAAAAGGAAAAAATGAGTGTCAACCAATTGAAGCTTATGTCAATACATTTCCAGTCAATGGGAAAATATGAGACTTAGACACAGATGTCTCTCTTGCTCTGTCTCTCTTCTCTAATCCCCTCTCCCCATCTATCTCCCCTCCCTCCCTCCCTCCACTTCTTTTTGCCTCCCTGTGTCTCTCTCTCTACCGCCTCTTTATCCCCCCTTCTCTTCTCTCTCCCTCCCCCTTCTTTCACCCCCTCACCCTCTCCCCCTCTCTCTCCCTCCCTCCCGCTCTCTCTTTCTCCCTTCTATCTCCCTCCTATCTCTACCCTCCCTCCTCTTTCTCCCCCTTCCTCCTTCACCCTCTCTCTACCCTCCCTCCTTCCCCCTCCTCCTCTCTCTCCCTCAACTCTGTCTGTCTGTTGACTCTCTCTCTCCCCCTCCCTCCTTCACCCTTTCTCTCTCCCCCTCTCTCTCCCCCTTTTCTCTCTCCCTCCTCATTCTCTCTCACTTCTTCTTTCCCTCCCTCCCCCTCTTCTCATCTCTCTCGCCCTCCTCCTCCTCTCTCTCCCTCCTCTCTCCCACCTCCACAGACAGAATATTGACGCATAAATATGCGTCAAGAGCATTGACACATAAGTAGGGCTGTGGTGGTCATGACATTTTGTCAGCCGGGGATTGTCAAGCAAATAACTGCCGGTCTCACGGTAATTTACCATTAATTAACATAAACACATTTACCATCTCCTGGCTTCCAGGCATAGCCTACAAGCCACTGATGCAGACCTTTGGAACATCTACATTTGAAAAAGTATAATAAATCCATGTAATACAGCTTACACCATGACAATAAATCCATTATTTATTTTAGACTGGTGTAAAGAAACATGATATGAAGAAAATGTACAGAATAGAATACTCTGACTGTTCCCTATGTTGGGTCCTGATCTGGCTATGCCGTATGGCTGTGGGCTACACTAGTTCATTTAGCAGACAAGATTTGCTTAGAATTCCGTGGCATTATTTTATAGTATGAAGAATACAATTGAACATAGCTGAATAAAATAGAAAGGATATTTTCTCCAAACGATTTCCGAGGGAGTGCGCACAAGCGGCTATTCTGTGTTGAGCGTTAACAAAGAAGCAGGTCCTCCTATATGCTTAATTTAGAGTAATTTATGCAGCTTTAGTTATGATACAAACTTTGGGCTATATGCTTTGATTTTTAATACATTCTAAGGCTGCATGATGCGACTCTAATAATGATTTGAAAGAGGTCGCATGAAAGGCATGAGCTCTGCTTTGTTTTTTGTGCAGGCTGCATACACTTCATCAGTCTCTCTCATTCACAATTTGACAAGCACTTGATAATATTCTCACCAGGCTTGGAATTTCCCGGCGGCATCCCTCGTGTGGCTGTAATGCCCCTTAAAAAATACATGCCTTTTGCGGCCAAAGTGGCCATTGTGCCCTTGGGCTGAATATAATCATTATAATTCCCTTCTCCCGGCTGCCAATTGCAGTGCTACGAAGCACCTATCACTCACATGACTCTCTCAGACATTTCAATTCTTATTAGCCAATGCCTGTCATGTTATTGGGTCCTTCTCACAGGCATCTCAGCTCCGAAGTAGGCTACAAGTGAAGACAGACACATCGGGGACGCAACTGCGCGCATCCTTATCAAATTCCGAGGCGCATATTGAAGATGTTAGAACTGTACACATTTACTTTTCGTCAGACAACAAGATGAGTAGGCCTAACGAACAGTAAAAGCACTAGCCTATGTCAATCTACAATCCCCCATAGTACAAAAATTGACCTATTCTATTGGTCAACTTGTCCTATTCCAAACATACTCTGGGACAGTTGTGGGATGCGAAATATATATATATATATATACACAGTTAAAGTCTGAAGTTTACATACACTTAGGTTGGAGTCATTAAACCTCATTTTTCAACCACTCCACAAATGTCTTGTTAATAAACTATAGTTTTGGCAAGTCGGTTAGGACATCTACTTTGTGCATGACACAAGTAATTTTTCCAACAATTGTTTACAGACAGATTATTTAACTTATAATTCACTGTATCTCAATTCCAATGTTAAAAAAAATAAAACAACTTGAATGAGTAGGTGTGTCCAAACCTTTGACTGGTAGTGTGTATACATATATATACAGCTGTGGGAAAAAAATAAGAGACCACTGCAAATGTTTCTTAAATCAGCATCTCTACATGTATGACAGCCATTCCATTCCAGTGTCTGTTGAATTCCAACACAGGCACACCTCATTCTACTGAATTAGGTACTGATTAGGTGATCACATGAACCAAATCTTATTTAACGAGGAAAAGTATAAAAACCACTGCTGTGGTCATCACTATCCTCTTGCAATAGGACCAGCTTGATGGCAAAAACAGTTCTAATAGTACCTCAAAAGTAATATTAATAAAAAAATAACTATTGACCATGCCAAAATAGTTGAAAAGGAAAGTTTTGAGTGAGGAAAAGAAGGGTTCAATTCTGGCTTACTGGCAGAGGGATACAGTGAGCGTCAGGTTGCTTCCATCCTTAAAATTTCAAAGACGGCGGTTCATAAGAACAAGGTCAAGCAGCAGACATTGGGGACAACAAAGCTACAGACCGTCAAAGGGCGAAAATGACTCTCTACTGACCGGGATGACCGCCAACTAATTCGAATGTCACTCAACAACCATAGGATGACATCAAGTGACCTACAAAAAGAATGGCAAACGGCAGCTGGGGTGAAGTGCACAGCGAGGACGGTTCGAAACAGGCTCCTAGGGGCAGGGCTGAAGTCGTGCAAAGCTAGATGAGATGCAAAGAAGAGCCAGGCTGAGGTTTGCAAAAGACAATAAGGATTGGACCGTAGAGGACTGGAGTAAGGTCATCTTCTCTGATGAGTCCAATTTTCAGCTTTGCCCAACACCTGGTCGTCTAATGGTTAGACGGAGACCTGGAGAGGCCTACAAGCCACAGCGTCTCGCACCCACTGTGAAATTTGGTGGAGGATCGGTGATGATCTGGGGGGTGCTTCAGCAAGGCTGGAATCGGGCAGATTTGTCTTTGTGAAGGACGCATGAATCAAGCCACGTACAAGGTTGTCCTGGAAGAAAACTTGCTTCCTTTTGCTCTGACATTGTTCCCAAACTCTGAGGATTGGTTTTTCCAGCAGGACAATGCGCCATGCCACACAGCCAGGTTAATCAAGGTGTGGATGGAGGACCACCAGATCAAGACCCTGTCATGGCCAGCCCAAGCTCCAGACCTGAACCCCATTGAAAACTTCTGGAATGTGATCAAGAGGAAGATGGATGGTCACAAGTCATCAAACAAAGCCGAGCTGCTTGAATTTTTGCGCCAGGAGTGGCATAAAGTCACCCAACATCAATGTGAAAGACTGGTGGAGAGCATGCCAAGACGCATGAAAGCTGTGATTGAAAATCAGGGTTATTCCATCAAATATTGATTTCTGAACTCTTCCTAAGTTAAAACATTACTATTGTGTTGTTTAAAAATGAACATAAACTTTTTTTTTTTAAATTATTCGAGGTCTGACAACACTGCATCTTTTTTGTTATTTTGACCATTTGTCATTTTCTGCAAATAAATGCTCTAAATGACAATATTTTTATTTGTAATTTGGGAGAAATGTTGTCAGTAGTTTATAGAATAAAACAAAATGTTATTTTTACCCAAACACATACCTATAAATAGTAAAACCAGAGAAACTGATCATTTTGCAGTGGTCTCTTAATTCTTTCCATAGCTGTATACAGTTGAAGTCGGAAGTTTACATACACCTTAGCCAAATACATTCAACTCAGTTTTTCACAATTCCTGACATTTAATCCTAGTAAATATTCCCTGTCTTAGGTCAGTTAGGATCACCACTTTATTTTAAGAATGTACTATTATTCTGACATTTCACAGAGAATGATTTCAGCTTTTATTTCTTTCATAACATTCCCAGTGGGTCAGAAGTTTACATACACTCAATTAGTATTTGGTAGCATTGCCTTTAAATTCTTTAACTTGGGTCAAACGTTTCGGGTAGCCTTCCACAAGCTTCCCACAATAAGTTGGGTACATTTTGGCCCATTCCTCCTGACAGAGCTGGTGTAACTGAGTCAGGTTTGTAGGCCTCCTTGCTCGCACACGCTTTTTCAGTTCTGCCCACAAATTTCCTATAGGATTGAGGTCAGGGCTTTGTGATGGCCACTAAAATACCTTGACTTTGTTGTCCTTAAGCCATTTTGCCACAACTTTGGAAGTATGCTTGGGGTCATTGTCCATTTGGAAGGCCCATTTGCGACCAAGCTTTAACTTCCTGAGTGATGTCTTGAGATGTTGCTTCAATATATCCACATAATTTTCCTTCCTCATGATGCCATCTATTTTGTGAAGTGCACCAGTCCCTCCTGCAGAAAAGCACCCCCAAAGCATGATGCTGCCACCCCCGTGCTTCACGGTTGGGATGGTGTTCTTCGGCTTGCAACTGTAGCCGGTACGGTCTGCTCGTTGCCGACTACTGCGTTGTGTTCCGGTGCACTGAAGACAAGACACTGGCGTACTTGAAGGCACTTTATTGTGTACAACTCTCTCAATCTGTTCAACATCAAGGAGAGAAAATGTTAAAAACTCTACCCTCGACCAGAATCCGCCTCTCTCAGTCGAGTAGAATGCAGACTCAGTATAATCACATTCAAAAATACAAGGAATAAAATACAACATAATTGGAAAATAAACATGGCATCTGGTGTATATCTTATGTATGTGTCATATTGCATGTTATCTCTGCCAAAAACTCTGAGCTTTTAGCCTTTACATTAATACTGTGCAACATGACATAAACCATCTTTCAAATAGGTAATACATACAGTAATATGCACGAAGCAACATGTAATCCTTCACATTTGAGCTTTTCAGTGCCATTAAACACTAATCAATACATGAAAACATTTTTAAATGAACACGTATTTTTAACCTGATATAGGGAATACATACCTGTTCAACATCAAGGAGAGAAAATGTTCAAAACTCTACCCTCGACCAGAATCCGCCTAACATAAAAAGAACAATGTGGGCTTCAACACAAGAGGATAGAATGACGATTGCTAATTTACAGCTAAACAAAACACGAGGTTAGCTAAGTTAGCAATTTCTCAAACTCTCAAAAATAGCTAAATTCACGACACAGCTTGATTAAATGTACGTACACTCATCATATAATATACATACAAGTTACTATGTGCACTGAAACGTTTTAGTTTTAACAGGTATATCAAGTTTATATCACGCCGAAGTGAACACATACCCTCTCAGTCGAGTAGAATGCAGACTGAGAAAAGCATGAGACCACTCCGCATATAACCAAACCAACACTCTAGAGGGCGCACTTACACAACTAACTCTCCCAATATCTGTAAACTACACGAAATGCTGAACAATACAATATTTTGGTGAAATCAACTCACAAAATAAAATAAAAAATAGAAAATGAACGGTTGCAAAAATCTGTAATTCTTTGACCTGTTACACAACACTCCCACTTTTTCCTCCAAACATAACGATGGTCATTATGGCCAAATAGTTATATTTTTGTTTCATCAGACCAGAGGACATTTCTCCAAAAAGTACGATCTGTGTCCCCATGTGCAGTTGCAAACAATAGTCTGTCTTTTTTATGGAGGTTTTGGAGCAGTGGCTTCTTCCTTGCTGAGCAGCCTTTCAGGTTATGTCGATATAGGACTCATTTTACTGGGGATATAGATACTTTTGTACCTGTTTCCTCCAGCATCTTCACAAGGTCCTTTGCTGTTGTTCTGGGATTGATTTGCACTTTTCGCACCAAAGTACGTTAATCTCTAGGAGACAGAACGCGTCTCCTTCCTGAGCGGTATGACGGCTGCGTGGTCCCATGGTGTTTATACTTGCGTACTATTGTTTGTACAGATGAACGTGGTACCTTCAGGCGTTTGGGAATTGCTCCCCAGGATGAACCATACTTGTGGAGGTCTACAATTATTTTTCGGAGGTTTTGGCTGATTTCTTTTGATTTTCCCATGATGTCAAGCAAAGAGGCACTGAGTTTGAAGGTAGGCCTTGAAATACATCCACAGGTACACCTCCAATTGACTCAAATTATGTCAATTAGCCTATCAGAAGCTTCTAAAGCCATGACATCATTTTCTGGAATTTCCCAAGCTGTTTAAAGGCACAGTCAACTTAGTGTATGTAAACTTCTGACCCACTGGAATTGTGATACAGTGAAATATAAGTGAAATAATCTGTCTGTAAACAATTATTTGAAAAATTAATTGTGTCATGCACAAAGTAGATGTCCTAACTGACTTGCCAAAACTATAGTTAAGAAATTTGTGGAGTGGTTGAAAAACAAGTTTTAATGACTCCAACCTAAGTGTATGTAAACTTCCGACTTCAACTGTCATTTAGGTCAATATTTTGGACTCATTACAATGTTTTTGATCCATCCTAAATTTTCTCCCATCACAGCCATTGAACTCCATAGCTGTTTTAAAACCACCAATGGACTCATGGTGACATCCCTGAGCAGTTTCATTCCTGTCCTGCAGCTCAGTTCAGAGGGACAACTGTGTATTTGATGTGTCTGGGTGGTTTAATACATCATACAGTGAATTATAAGTGAAATCATCTGTCTGTAAACAATTGTTGGAAAAATTACTTGTGTCATGCACAAAGTAGATGTCGTAAACGACTTGCCAAAACTATAATTTGTTAGGAAGACATTTGTGGAGTGGTATGTAAGTGTATGTAAACTTACGACTTCAACTGTGTATATATATATATATATATATATAACACACACACACACACACACACACACACACACACACACACACAGTACCAGTCAAAAGTTTGGACATTCCAGGATTTTTCTTAATTTTTTTACATTGTTGTAGAACTCTTTGAAGCATTTATTTGGGCTGCCATCTGAGGTGCAATTAACTCTAATGAACGTATCCTCTGCAGCAGAGGTAACTCTGGGTCTTCCTTTCCTGTGGCGGGCCTCATGAGAGCCAGTTTCATCATAGCGCTTGATGGTTTTGCGACTGCACTTGAAGAAACTTTAAAAGTTCTTGAAATTGTCCGGATTGACTGACCTTCATGTCTTAAAGTAATGATGGACTGTCGTTTCTCTTTGATTATTTGAGCTGTTCTTGCCATAATATGGACTTGGTCTTTTACCAAATAGGGCTATCTTCTGTATACCCCCATACCTTGTGACAACACAACTGATTGGCTCAAATGCATTAAGAAGGAAAGAAATTCCACAATTTAACTTTTAACAAGGGACACCTGTTAATTGAAATGCATTCCAGGTGACTACCTCATGAAGCTGGTTGATAGAATGCCAAGAGTGTGCAAAGCTGTCATCAAGGCAGAGGGTGGCTACTTTGAAGAATCTCAAATCACAAATATATTTTGATTTGTTCAACACTTTTTTGGTTACTACATGATTCCATATGTGTTATTTCATAGTTTTGATGTCTTCACTATTATTCTACAATGTAGAAAATAGTAAAAATAAAGAAAAACCCTTGAATGAGTAGGTGTGTCCAATCTTTTGACTGGTACTGTATATATATAATAGGCTTAGCCTATAGAAAGCTGATGGGACCCTTCTCATTTTAATAGAGGCCATCAAAACTCTGTTTTCTCACGCAATTGCATAGTCTGTAGAAATGTTGCGTAACATGAGCTCATGGCTCTCATGAAATGTTTAATTTGATTTTTTATTACATTTGCATTGATGTCAGAGTGATTAGAGGGACAATTGAGTGCTGAATACCAGGCAGTTAGCAAGTTTGTGAGGCTACTAATGACCATCAGCAGCATCAGAGCTTGGAGAAACTTAGTTACCGTAACTAAATGTGACCAACCGCCTTGATTCGGTCTTATGTAGCAAAATTTGAAATTGTGTTTTTTACACTGGATAAAAGCAGACACAGCTACAAAATGGTATCATACACTGCATTTAAGGGAACAATGGGAAAGTAATTCTGCTTTGAAATTTGATCAACTTGTAATCTCACTTTTGACAAAATGGCCTTTGAATGTTTTGGTACCTACTCGAGCTCTTCTTTGTTTACACCCATTCAGCATCGTTCACTCCTCTTAAGCTTTAGCCCCACCCATCTCGTTTTGCTCTCAGAGCGTTCAGAGCGCACACTTGACGCTCTGGCTGATGAGTAGGGTTGATCCAAGCGTTCTGACCTCACAAAAGCAGTCAAGCACCCAAGCTAACTGCCTAACATTGGCTAGCTTGCTAGCTACTTCCAGTCACAAAATTGGGATTATGGTTCATTGTTTACCTCTGGATAACATGAAAACAGCCTAACCAGCTCTGCTACGGCGAGTAAAATGGTCAGTCGGGTGTTCTCTCATTAAATGACCTGGAACCCTGAGGCTGACTCTGCCTTCAAGAGGCTGAAGGAGAGGTTCACTACAGTGCCCATCCCAAAACACCCAGATCCATCTCGTCCTTTCATCCTGGAGGTGGACGATCGGAGTAGGGCATGGGTGCGGTCCTCTCCCAGCGGCACGGTAAGCCAGAGAAAATGTATTCCTGTGCCTTTTTCTGTAAAAAGCTTACCCCCGCAGAGAGGAACTATGGAGTTGGAGACAGGGAGCTGTTGGCGGTGGTCCTCGCTCTGGAGGAATGGAGCACTGGCTGGAGGGTGCAGTCCATCCATTCCCGATTCTTACTGACCACCGGAATTTGGAGCACATACGGGCAGCGAAACGGATGAACTCTCGTCAAGCCAGGTGGGCCCAATTTCTCACTCTCTTCCAATTAATTCTGTCATACCGCCCAGGATCCCAGAATGTGAAGGCCGACGCACTCTCCAGGATGCACCATACCGGAGAAAGGAAGGATCTGGAGGGTCCTATCCTGCCCTCGTCTCTCATCGTTGCTCCTGTCGCTTGGGGATGTGGATGAAGACATCCGCCTGGCGGCTCAGGAGGACCCAGCGCCTGCCAACGCCCCTCCGAGGCGTGTGTATGTACCCACCAGTGTCCGTGACTGCTGATCTGGGCGCACACCAACCTTACGGCAGGGCACTTTGGTATACGTGTACCCTGCATTCTCTAGCCCAAAAATACTGGTGGCCCACCTTGGCTTCTGATGTCTCCCCGCTACATCAACTCCTGTTCCGTATGTGCCCAAACGAAGACACCTCGGAACGCCCGGCAGGCAAACTAGTTCCTCTCCCAGTGCCTCAGCGACCTTGGTCACACCAGTCCATAGACTTTCTCACCGACCTTCCACGTTTCTGGACGGCTTCACCACAGTCATGGTGGTCGAGATTGGTTCTCCAAATCATGCCGTTTTTGCCACTAACTGGTCTTCCTTCTGCTCTCCAGGTTGCTGAAGTCCTGTTCCAACAGGTCTTCCAGATTTATGGACTTCCGGAGGACATCGCCTCGGACCGTGGCCCTCATTTCACCTCCCGAGGGTGGAAGGCTTTCCTGGAGAAGATTGGGGGCCATGGCCAGCCTCACTTCCGGGTATAGGCCTCAGTCGAATGGGCAGGTGGAGCGCATGAACCAGGAGCTGGGGAGGTTTCTTCATTGCCACTGTCAGGACCAGCAGGGTGAGTGGGCGAGGTTTCTTCCCAGGGCAGGATATGCCCAGAACTCCCTCGCTCACTCCTCCACGGGGCTCACTCCCTTCCAGTGCGTCCTGGGGTACCAGCCGGCCCTGGCCCCTTGGACACCCAGCCAGACTGATGTGCCCGCTGTCGACGAGTGGTTCCACAGGGCCGGACAGGTCTGGGACGCCGCCCAAGTCCCATCTCCAGAGGGCCATTCGTCGGCAGAAGGACCAAGCCGACCGCCACCGCAGTGAGTCCCCTGTATTCCAGCCTGGGGATCGTGTCTGTCTGTCCACAAAAACCTCCCTCTCCGCCTGCCCTGCAAGAAACGAGCCCCCGGTTTGTGGGGCCGAAGGTCCTCCGGCGGATAAATGAGGTATCATACCGGCTGCCCTTCCCCTCACTACCGTGTCTCACCCACATTTCATGTGTCTCTCCTCAGGCCGGGTGGGTCATGGTCCTCTGGCGGATGCCGCCCCTGGGGTACGCCCCCGCCGCTGGACATTGACGGGAGTCCGGCGATGCGGTGAGGGACCTGCTGGGCCCAGGTTCCGTGGGGGACGGCTCCATTACCTGGTGGACTGGGAGGGGTATGGTTCTGAGGAGAGGAGCTGGATTCGGCTGGGGACGCCTCTGGACCCCAACCCAACTCGGGACTTCCACCGCCGCGCCCTGACCGGCCTGCCCTCGCCCCCGGGGTCGCCCCCCTGGCCGGGCGACGCCCAGCGGATGGAGCCACGCGTCCGGGGACATGGGGACGGGGGTACTGTCATGTCTCCTCCCGTTGCCCTCCGGCGCTCTGATTCGCCGGTCTACTGAGCCACTGGTCTGAGCGCACCACCTCGGGTACACCGGAATGGAAACCCAACGCACCCTAATTACCTCCAGCGCACCTGCACCTCATTATCTCATCACCACCCCTATTTAGCCCTGGCCTGTTCTGGATGATGTTGTGTGTGATTGTTTAACTTCGTGTCGCTTTACTCTATCTTTGTTATTTCTCTTGCTCATTGTTAATAAACCTTGACCTTGATAATTCCTGCGTCTGCGGCCTGCCTCTTCGATACTCAGTACGCGTCACACTTACCTCTTTAGTGCTAACACTCACAGGCACTCCTGTTATCACCCCTTTAATCCACTGCTTCCCTGCTTGATCAGTCCATCTGCTCGACTCCACCTTACACTTCCCTATTTGCTTCACTCTGAGAGCTTTTGCCATGTCCTTACAGAACACCAATAAGCTCCCATCTCTTAACACTTTAGCATTGACAACTTCCCCCCATCAACTATTTTATCACAGCCGCCAACCTTATCGGACTCATCGCCCCAACTCCCCCCTTCCTCCCTAAACTTCAGAATCACTTTATGCTCCTCCTCACCTCCATGTTCCCCTCCTATCTTGCCCTTCCTCTGCACTTTCTACCTCCGAACTTCCGCTAGCGTTGGAAGCTAGGTTGCTCTCCTCAAACTTTTCTGCCTCCTCTCTGCCTCCATTGACCTCTCTCTCCCCTTCATACCCCTACTCCCTTTCTCTCCCGCTTTCTTTTTCTCTTCTTACTCCCTCCTTTATTTGTACCGCTATGTTCCATACTTGCTTCACTTTCTTCTCCATCACTATCTCCTACCATCTCTGACCCATTCACAGCACAGCCATGCCGAACCTCCGCCACACTGAGTAAAGTTTGTTTGTTTTTCAACGATTTGTTCCACCTACCCTCTAACCTTCTCCAAACGCAACCTTCCTCGGTCGAGTAAGCCCACTATCTCTGACCTTGATTTAGCTTTTACAGTATTAGTAGCCATATTGTACTTTCAAAATTTGCAGAAAACTTTGTTTACTAAATCGAGCTGTACGTAACGCGATGCGCCACTTCCTTGTCTAGATTTCCAATGGACACTAAACCACGTTGCGCGGGTGCTGAATACACAGGCTTTTCCTCAGGAAAGGACCATCTCATATTCCTGTAAAGCCCAGCTATTTGGCTATATAGCTAGCTATGTTTCAAAACGATAGGTGGTCATTGGACCAAGATACAGTCAATCAAGTGAACACTGCCCGCCCATTGGTGTGTAATCATGTCAGTTCTTGGTGGGCTCAAATAGCTTTTGTGTAGCCTATACGTCATGCAGAATGATGAAGATGGGAGGTGTTGAATGGAATTGAAGGATGGGACTAAAAACAACTAACAACAAACAATAACAAGATAACTAATAATGTAGGCACGCTGTGTCCATAATAAGTGTAATAATAATAATAATAATAACAATAATATTAATAATAAGGTTGGGAGCTTTTGTGAAGGAGCACAGTTAGAAAGATATGGCATGTAGAAGCAAACCGGATGAACATCATGGAAATGATCGGAGAGGTTGAGAGTAGAAGAAGTTCAGGAGAAAGAACAAACAAAAATGTAATTATTGTAAAATTGACTGTGTCCATAAAATGTAGATAGTGGGTATGGGCTGGAAGTAGAGGCCTAGGCGTTGTTGTTCACTAGTTTACTCCAAGTGGGGAAGGGGTTGCGGGGTTGGAAAGAAATAAAGGGGAATATATATATATATTTAAAGGGTATGTATGTGTATGTATGTATGTATGTATGTGGGTGTGTATGTGTGTGTGTGTGTGTGTGTATGTATGTGTGTATATACAGTGGGGGAAAAAAGTATTTAGTCAGCCACCAATTGTGCAAGTTCTCCCATTTAAAAAGATGAGAGAGGCCTGTAATTTTCATCATAGGTACACGTCAACTATGACAGACAAAATGAGAAAAAAAATCCAGAAAATCACATTGTAGGATTTTTAATGAATTTATTTGCAAATTATGGTGGAAAATAAGTATTTGGTCAATAACAAAAGTTTCTCAATACTTTGTTATATACCCTTTGTTGGCAATGACACAGGTCAAACGTTTTCTGTAAGTCTTCACAAGGTTTTCACACACTGTTGCTGGTATTTTGGCCCATTCCTCCATGCAGATCTCCTCTAGAGCAGTGATGTTTTGGGGGCTGTCGCTGGGCAACACAGACTTTCAACCCTCCAAAGATTTTCTATGGGGTTGAGATCTGGAGACTAGCTAGGCCACTCCAGGACCTTGAAATGTTCTACGAAGCCACCCTTCAGTTGCCCGGGCGGTGTGTTTGGGATCATTGTCATGCTGAAAGACCCAGCCACGTTTCATCTTCAATGCCCTTGCTGATGGAAGGAGGTTTTCACTCAAAATCTCACGATACATGGCCCCATTCATTCTTTCCTTTACACGGATCAGTCGTCCTGGTCCCTTTGCAGAAAAAACAGCCCCAAATCATGATGTTTCCACCCCCATGCTTCACAGTAGGTATGGTGTTCTTTGGATGCAACTCAGCATTCTTTGTCCTCCAAACACGACGAGTTGAGTTTTTACCAAAAAGTTATATTTTGGTTTCATCTGACATTCTCCCAATCCTCTTCTGGATCATCCAAATGCACTCTAGCAAACTTCAGACGGGCCTGGACATGTACTGGCTTAAGCAGGGGGACACGCCTTGCACTGCAGGATTTGAGTCCCTGGCGGCGTAGTGTGTTACTGATGGTAGGCTTTGTTACTTTGGTCCCAGCTCTCTGCAGGTCATTCACTAGGTCCCCTGTGGTTCTGGGATTTTTGCTCACCGCTCTTGTGATCATTTTGACCCCACGGGGTGAGATCTTGCGTGGAGCCCCAGATCGAGGGAGATTATCAGTGGTCTTGTATGTCTTCCATTTCCTAATAATTGCTCCCACAGTTGATTTCTTCAAACCAAGCTGCTTACCTATTGCAGATTCAGTCTTCCCAGCCTGGTGCAGGTCTACAATTTTGTTTCTGGTGTCCTTTGACAGCTCTTTGGTCTTGGCAATAGTGGAGTTTGGAGTGTGACTGTTTGAGGTTGTGGACAGGTGTTTTTATACTGATAACAAGTTCAAACAGGTGCCATTAATACAGGTAACGAGTGGAGGACAGAGGAGCCTCTAAAGAAGAAGTTACAGGTCTGTGAGAGCCAGAAATCTTGCTTGTTTGTAGGTGACCAAATACTTATTTTCCACCATAATTTGCAAATAAATTCATAAAAAATCCTACAATGTGATTTTCTGGATTTTTTTGTCTGAATTTGTCTGTCATAGTTGACGTGTACCTATGATGAAAATTACAGGCCTCTCTCATCTTTTTAAGTGGGAGAACTTGCACAATTGGTGGCTGACTAAATACTTTTTTTCCCCACTGTATATACAGTGCCCTCCACTATTATTGGCACCCCTGTTTAAGATGTGGTCGAGGACTTCCAAAGATTCTCATTTTTTTAAAACAACATAGAACCCAAATGCAAAAAATCCAACCTTTTATTTAAGTACATTACTTTGGTGGTAAAAAAAAAATCACACATTTAGAAAAAAAACTTGAAATCATGTGTCCCACAATTATTGGCACCCCCTAACAATTCCGCTGAAAATTTTAATAGATTTTTTTAAAAAATATATTTTTCTGTAGTTGCCAAAGTTGGTCAGGGTATCTGGGAACTTTTAATTAGTAATTCATGACTTCCTGTTTCCTGGGGTATAAATATGACGTGACACAGAGGCCTAATTCTCTTACCCATTTGTCAACATGGCAAAGACAAGAGAACACACCATTCAAGTAAGGCAGATTTGTGTCGACCTTCATAAGTCAGGCAATGGCTACAAGAAAATAGCCACTCGCCTTAACTTGCCCGTATCTACAGTCAGAGGAATCATTAAGAAGTTTAAAACAACTGGAACAGTGACAAACAAGGCTGGAAGAGGTCCCAAGTTTATCTTGCCACAACGCACAGTGAGGAGGATGGTAAGAGAAGTAAAAAAAGTCCTAAGCTCACTGTCACAGAATTGCATCAAAGAGTGGCATCTTGGGGTCACAAAGTCTCCAAAACAACCATCAGACGCTCTCTACATGCCAACAAGCTGTTTGGGAGGCATGCAAGGAAAAAGCCTTTTTCTCACTAACACTCACAAACGTAAACGTCTGGAGTTTGCTAAGCGGCACTGGGACTTCAACTGGGATCGGTGTTTGGTCAGATGAGACTAAGATTGAGCTTTTTGGCAACAAACACTCTAAGTGGGTCTGGCAAAACAAAAGATGAGTATGCCGAAAAGCACCTCATGCCCACCGTGAAGTATGGTGGAGGATCTGTGATGCTGTGGGCCTGTTTCTCTTCCAAAGGCCCTGGGAACCTTGTTAGGGTGCATGGCATTATGAACGCTTTGAACTACCAGGACATTTTAAATAAAAACCTGATGGCCTCTGCCAGAAAGCTGAAGATGGGTCGTCATTGGGTCTTTCAGCAAAATCTACACAAAAATGGTTCAGCAGTCACAAACTCAAGGTCCTCCCATGGCCATCTCAGTCCCCAGACCTCAACCCAATCGAAAACCTGTGGGGCGAGCTAAAGAGGAGAGTGCATAAGAGAGTACCCAGGACACTGGATGATCTAGAAAGATTGTGCAAAGAAGAATGGTCAAAGATCCCTCTCTCTGTGTTCTCCAATCTTGTGAAATGTTATAGGAGGAGATTAAGTGCTGTCTTGTTGGCAAAGGGGGGTTGTACAAAGTATTAACATCAGGGGTGCCAAAATTGTGGGACACATGATTTCAAGGTATTTTTTTCAAAATGTGTGATTTTTTTTTTTACACCAAAGTAATGTACTTAAAAAAAAGGTTGGATTTTTTCTTTTTTGCATTTGGGTTCTATGTTGTTTAAAAAAAAAGGAGAATTTTTGGAAGTCCTCGACCACATCTTAAACAGGGGTGCCAATAATTGTGGAGGGCACTGTATATATACAGTGGGGGAAAAAAGTATTTAGTCAGCCACCAATTGTGCAAGTTCTCCCACTTAAAAAGAAGAGAGAGGCCTGTAATTTTCATCATAGGTACACGTCAACTATGACAGACAAATTGAGAATTTTTTTTTCCAGAAAATCACATTGTAGGATTTTTTATGAATTTATTAGCAAATTATGGTGGAAAATAAGTATTTGGTCACCTACAAACAAGCATGATTTCTGGCCTCACAGACCTGTAACTTCTTCTTTAAGAGGCTCCTCTGTCCTCCACTGTTACCTGTATTAATGGCACCTGTTTGAACTTGTTATCAGTATAAAAGACACCTGTCCACAACCTCAAACAGTCACACTCCAAACTCCACTATGGCCAAGACCAAAGAGCTATCAAAGGACACCAGAAACAAAATTGTAGACCTGCACCAGGCTGGGAAGACTGAATCTGCAATAGGTAAGCAGCTTGGTTTGAAGAAAGGTTGTGCAAATTATGGTGGAAAATAAGTATTTGGTCAATAACAAAAATTGACCAAATACAGACCTCTACATGCTTTGTAAGTAGAAAAACCTGCAAAATCGGCAGTGTATCAAATACCTGTTCTCCCCACTGTATATATATATATATATATATATATATATATATATATATAAAAACATGGGGGATTGGAAGTGATGCAGACAATTACATTGATGGAAGTTACAATCTATCTGCAATATTAAGCTTATCTACCCCCAAAAGAAAAGAAAAAAAAAGAAAAAAAAGGTCTTATTGGTGTCCTTTAATAGTGGTTTCTTAGCTGCAATTCGACCATGAAGGCCTGATTCACACAGTCTCCTCTGTACAGTCCTCTGAACAGTTGATGTTGAGATGTGTCTGTTACTTGAACTCTGTGAAGCATTTATTTGGGCTGCAATTTCTGAGGTGCAGTTAACTCTAATTAACTTATCCTCTGCAGTAGAGGTAACTCTGGGTCTTCCATTCCTGTAGCGGTCCTCATGAGAGCCAGTTTCATCATAACACTTGATGGTTTTGCGACTACACTTGAAGAAACTTTCAAAGTTCTTGAAATGTTCCGTATTGACTGACCTTGATGTCTTGAAGTAATGATGGACTGTCGCTTTTCTTGCTTATTTGATCTGTTCTTGCCATAATATGGACTTGGTCTTTTACCAAATAGGGATATCTTTTGTATACCCCCTACCTTGTCACAGTTAAATTAATATTAATATGACATTTAGCAGACGCTTTTATCCAAAGCGACTTACAGTCATGCGTGCATACATTATTTTTATTTTTTTTGTGTATGGGTGGTCCCAGGGATCGAACCCACTACCTTGGCTACAAGCGCCGTGCTCTACCAGCTGAGCTACAGAGGACCACAACACAACTGATTGGCTCAAACGCATTAAGAAGGAAAGAAATTCCACAAATTAACTTTTAAGGAGGCACACCTGTTAATTGAAATGCATTCCAGGTGACTACCTCATGAGGTTGGTGGAGAGAATGCCAAGAGTGTGCAAAGCTGTCATCAAGGCAAAGGGAGGCTATTTGAAAAATCTCAAATATATTTTGATTTGTTTAACACTTTTTTGGTTACTACATGATTCCATATGTGATATTTCATAGTTTTGATGTTTCACAATTATTCTACGATGTAGAAAATAGTAAAAATTAAGAAAAACCCGGAATGAGTAGGTGTTCTAAAACGTTTGACCGGTAGTGTACTTCTAGGGTTTGTTAGGGACCATCAGTAAATTACACAATATACATGGGGCAATATAAAATAATGTCAGTAGCTCCAAATTTCAGTGACTTAAAAACCTCAAACTAACTATAAATTGTAGAAATTCATATACAAATATTGAAAGCATTTAAAGATGCACTATGCAGAAATCTCTCCGCCATTTCCTATTTGCTAAAATTCTAATAGTTCACCTAATTTCAGTTTGTGACAAAACAAGTATAGTGTTGAGAATCATTGTTCCATCTAAACCGCTTTGAAATATATTTTCCATAACCAAAAATATTGTATTTTCAGCTGTTTGAAGCTGGTGTAAAAAAAACAAAAATAAAAGATGCAAAAACTAAACTTAAGAACGGGAAGCATAGAAATAGCACACATAGAACAGGTCTAATGCTTTTAGACATATTTTGGGTCAGCCAAAAGGTTACATATTGCAGCTTTAATGAGACAACTAATCGATGTGCAGCATGAAAATGTTGTTCCATTTACATTTATTGACTGTCACCACTAGTCCCACAGTCCAAAGTCAAGAAGTTGGCTAGCTTGCTAGCTAGTCTAGGCTACTTCCAGAAACAAGACCTGGTTAGACTATTTCAAGTTATCTAGAAGGGTGAGTGACTGTACTGTAACTGTATACTGTTTTGGCAGAGTGAAAGTACAAACACTTCCCACGCTTGAACACGCACAAAAGACACCCACACGAAAGCATGCCTCCAAGACCCAAATCTCGTTCTCAGTCGCATTTCCTAGTGAGGAGAATTGAAACCATGGCTAAATCAGGAAGTTCAGCCCCCGCCTAAGGGCACAGACAGCCAGGGCTCAACCCCTATTGCCGAGAGGGCATATGTGGTCCGGCTCAGAGATTTTTTTACTTGGGCTTTAATTCACATGTCATGTAAGGCAATTTATACAGTATGATCCATTTCCAAGAAAACTAAGCCAGTTTATCATCAGAGTAAAGGTGCTCTGGAGGTGCTATTCAAAGTCTTATTGAAACGTTCTGTGAAAGTTTTAAGGAAGTTATTGAAAAACCTCAAAATAACCTTTAAATGTTGTTCTTAGAGTGTTAAGAAAACTTTCAATAATGACCATAACAAAACGCTCACAACATTTAGAGAATGTTCTAAAAATGTTATTTAGTTACATTAAAATAACCTGTAATATCCGTTCTCAGAACTTTAATAAAACCTCCCAGGAAAACTTTTGTTGGTTCACTGCCAGCTTATACTTTATGCAATACTTTTGTCCCATTCTCTCTGAAAGTCCATGGACTTACAACATGTGTATGATCATTATCTTAACCCCACTTCCAGAGATAGAGAGGGGATGCAGTTTTTATTCTGTACTTTACCCAAAACTAAATGGGATTTCAATGCTCACCTTTGTCTTTGTCACACACATTATTTACCCCCTGCAGCTATTACACACAGAACAAATTACTCACTAAAGACAGTTTCTGTACAAGTAAAATGAGACAATAATAATATCTCTTGTTAAAGCTTGGCTTTCCCAACCAGTTCTGAGAAGTTAATCAACAATCACAAGTAAAGTATGTGTCCCACTTGACAGCCTGTTATAGCTAAACCAATTTATTTTCACATAGATATTTTTTTCTGAATCAATACACTGTAATCCAAAAAGTTATGAGACATCAAATTACAACAAACAGCTGCTGTTTGATCCAGGATATTTCCCTACAACAGTACCTCCAAAAATTATATGAAAGTCCTTATGGTTAGGATAAAGAATAATTCACAACTCTTAGCCAAATACTAATCACAGTCACTGGTACATTGTCCATTGTAATCTTGAACAGCCTGAAATTGTTTTGAGCACATTTATTACAAATTCAATGTTGCAGCACACTAACGCCTGCTCAGTGCCTCATGTAGTTCAGAGTAATCGATTAGTTTTTCCAAATCTAAGTTAACTTTTGTTACACTTGGTCTTGGTCTCACCGAGGTGTGCTGATGTAGTTGGGAATAATGATGCAAATCTTCTCAGGATGTTTATCTATCTGTGTACTCCCAGACGATGGGAGGAAAATGGGCTCTCTAAGGAGGCAACAGTCCAGTGAGCGGTGACCCAGCTAGCACATTTGGTTCCTTGGAACTTGTGGGAACATATGTTTTTGGTTTCACATTGGTTGTGGGAATGAAGCCATAAGTTTCCTAACCACTTTTCTCCCCAATTCCAATCTTGTCTCATTGCTGCAACTCCCCAACGGGCTTGAATGCGAAGGTCGAGTCGCGCGTCCTCCGAAACATGACCCGCCAAACCGCGCTTCTTAACACCTGCTTGCTTAACCCGAAGCCAGCTGAACCAATGTGTCGGAGGAAACACAGTTCAACTGATGACCGAAGTCAGCCTGCAGCCGCCCGGCCCGCCACAAGGAGTCGCTAGAGTAAAGCCCCCGGCCAAACCTCCCCAATCGCTGGGCCAACTGAGCGCCGCCCATGGGACTCCCGATCATGGTAGGTTGTGACACAGCCTGGAAACGAACCCGGGTTTGTAGTGACGCTCTAGCACTGCGATGCAGTGCCTTAGACCGCTGCGACACTCAGGAGGCCCTAAACTGAACGTTTTTTAAATGTTCTGAGAACAGAAGTGAAAGTTTATTTTTAGGTTGCAGGGAGGTTCTGGAAAATGTTTTACTCTGATTCCTTGAAAGTTTTTCTTGGAGGTTTTAACACTCTCAGAACCTAAATTATAGGTTATTTGGAGGTTTTTGAATAACTTCCTTAACTTTCACTAAATGTTTCAATAAGACTTTTAATAACACTGCGATCTTATTTTAAGTTAACTTGTTCAACTCTGACACCCTCTGGTGACATTTCTTAAACAATGCATAATTAACCTGTTCAATTTTGACACCCTCTGGTGACATTTCCTAAACAATGCATAATATTGTATACTACCCTCATAAAGTACCTATAAGTCCTACAAACACATGATTAGTACTATTAGAAAGGTAAGAACTGTGGGATTCTGATAAAGGTATTTCCATTCTAAAAGTGCAGGGCTTGTGCAACGTAATTTTTCCTCTTACAGGAATATTTTTTCCTCTTACAGGAATCCTATACATATGAGGAGAAAGCTGAAGTCTCTACCTGTTTATTGATGAAAATATCCCCTGTCTGATTCCCAGTTCGCCTACTAGATAGCAGTAGGAGATCACAAGACGCCTCTTGGCCACATGAAACCAGTTGCGCCTGGATTGGGTAGTGAGTCACTGTGCGAAAATGGGTGAACGGATTTTCAAGTCTGACATCTTAATATTTACATTTACGATCATTTAGCAGACGCTCTTATCCAGAGCGACTTACAGTTAGTGAATACAATATATATATATTTTTTTATACTGGCCCCCCGTGGGAAACGAACCCACAACCCTGGCGCTGCAAACGCCATGCTCTATCAACTGAGCTACATCCCCGCCGGCCATTCCCTCCCCTACCCTGGACGACCATGGCGCGCCCATGAGTCTCCCGGTCGCGCCGGCTGCGACAGAGCCTGGATTTGAACCAGGATCTCTAGTGGCACAGTTAGCACTGCGATGCAGTGCATTAGACCACTGCGCCACTCAGGAGCTTAATATGACCCCAGGCTCAGGCCTGTCAAGTTAATCGAGTTTGTTAATTGAAATAAGACACAGACAGGTGAGGAAACTTCAAACGTCCTTTTCCCGCTCACTTTTCCTATTGTAAACGAGTGAGATAGATTAAATCAAATAAAATATTATGTCACATGCGCCGAATACAACAGGTGTAGGTAGACCTCACCGCCAAATGCTTACTTATGAGCTCCTTAACCAACAATGCAGAGTTTTAAAAAAGTAATAAGAAAAATCTGCTAAATAAGCTAAAGGAAAAATAGTAACACAGTAAAATAACAATAAAAAAGGCAAATATAAATATACAAGGGGTACCGCGTAACGAGTAAATGTGCAGGGGTACGGGATAGTCAAGGTAATTTAGGTAATATGTACATGTAGGTAGGGGGTAAAGTGACTATGCATAGATCATAAACAGAGAGTAGAGCAGTGTATGTGAAGAGTGTGAAGGAATGTGTGTGTGTGTGTGTGTGTGGCGTCAATATACATGTGTGTGAGTGTGTGGTGTGTGTGTGTGTGTGTTGGAGTGTCAGTGTGGTGCACAAGCAGTAAAAGGAGAGTGATGGAATGCTGCATCAGATGACCTGGCCTCCACAATCCCCCAACCTCAACCCAATTGAGATGGTTTGGGATGAGTCAGACCGCAGAGTGAAAGAAAAGCAGCCAAAAGTGCTCAGCATATGTGGGAACTCCTTCAAGACTGTTGGAAAAGCATTCCAGGTGAAGCTGGTTGAGAGAATGCCAAGAGTGTGCAAAGCCTTCAACACGGCAAAGGGTGGCTATTTGAAGAATCTCTAATATAAAATATTGGTTACTTTATGATTCCATATGTGTTATTTATAGTTTTGATGTTTATATTATTCTACAATGTAGAAAATAGTACAAATAAAGAAAAACCCTGGAATGAGTAGGTGTGTTCAAACTTTTGACTGGTACTGTATGTGTGAGTGCATGGTTAGAGCCCAGTGAGTGTACATCGAGCCTGTGCAAGAGAGTCAATGCAAAAATAAGAATAAAAGAAGGGGGTCAAAGCAAATAGTCTGGGTAGCTATTTTATTAACTGCTCAGCAGTTTTTGGCTTGGGGTTAGAAGCTGTTAAGGAGCCTTTTGGTCCCAGACTTGGCGCACCAGTACCGCTTGCAGGCGGTAGCAGAGAGAACAGTCTTTGACTTGGGTGGCTGGAGTCTTTGACAATTTTTAGGGCCTTTTCTGACACCGCCTGGTATAGAGGTCCTGGATGGCAGGAAGCTCGGCCCCAGTGAAGTACTGGGCCGTACGCACTACCCTCGAATGCCAAGCAGTTCCATACCAAGCCATGATGTAACAGGTTAACCAAACCAGTCAGGATGCCTCGATGGTGCAGCTGTATAACCTTTCGAGGATCTGAGGCCCCATGCCAAATCTTTTTCAGCCTCCTGAGGGGGGAATAGGCATTGTCGGGATCCTACCACCGACATGTCGTCAGCAAACTTAGTGATGGTGCCGGAGTTGTGCATGGCCACGCAGTCGGGGTGAACAGGGAGTACAGGAGGGGACTAAGCATGCACCCCTGAGGGGCCCCTGTGTTGTGGGTCAGCAATGCAGATGAGAAAAGTTGCCCACCCTCTCCAACTGGATGTCCAGGACCCAGTAGTAGAGGGATGTGTTCAGTCCCACGGTCCTTAGCTTAGTGATGAGCTTGGAGGGCACTATGGTGTTGAACACTGAGCTGTAGTCAATGAACTGCATTCTCACGTGGGTGTTTTTTTGTCCAGATGGGAAAGGGAGTGTGGAGTGCAATAGAGATTACGTCATCTGTGGGACGGTATGGAACTGGAGTGGGTCCAGGGTTTCTGGGATGATGGGGTTGATGTGAGACATAACCAGCCTTTCAAAGCATTTCATGGCTACAGATGTGAGAGCCACGGGGCAGTAGTATTTAGGCAAGTTATCTTGGCGTTCTTGGGCACAGGGACTATGGTGATCTGCTTCAAACATGTAGGTGTTACAGACTGAGTTAGTGGGAGGTTGAGAATGTCAGTGAAGTCCCTTGCCAGCTGGTCAGCGCATGCCCTGAGTACGCATCCTGGTAATCCGTCTGGCCCTGCAGCCTTGTGAATGTTAATCTGTTTAAAGGTTTATCACATCGGCTACGCAGTGTGATCACACTCGCCTGGGAACAGTTGGTGCTCTTATGCATGGTTCAGTGTTGCCTGCCTCGAAGTGAGCATAGAAGGCATTTAGCTCTTCTGATAGGTTGATCACTGGGCAGCTTGCAGCTGAGTTTCCCTTTGTAATCTGAGACAATTTGCAAGCCCTGCCACATCCGACGAGTGTCAGAGTAGGTGTAGTAGGATTCGATCTTAGTCCTGTATTGACACTTTGGCTGTTTGATGGTTCGCCGGAGGGCGAAGCGAGATTTCTTATAAGCGCCCCGCTCCTTGAAAGCGGCAGCTCTAGCCTTTAGCTCAGTGCAGATGTTGCCTGTAATCCATGGCTTCTGGTTGGGATATGTACGCACGGTCACTATGAGGATGATGTCGTCGATGCACTTATTACATTTTTCTTCCTGTAGTTGCACTTATGACATGCTGGTAGAAATGAGGTAAAACGGATGTCAGTTTTCCTGCATTAAAGTCCCCCGGCCACTAGGGAGTGCCGTGGATGAGCATTTCTTGTTTGCTTATGGCCTTATACAGCTTGTTGAGTGCGGTATTAGTGCGGCATTGGTTTGTGGTGGTGAATAGATAGCTACGAAGAATATAGATGAAAACTCTCTTGGTAAATAGTGTGGTTACAGTTATCATGAGATACTCTAATTCAGGTGACCAAATCCTTGAGACTTCTTTAATATTAGAGATCGCGCACCAGCTGTTATTGACAAAGAGACACACACCACCCCACCGATCTTACCGGAGGCTGCTGTTCTGTCTTGCAGATGCACGGAAAACCCAGCTAACTGTATATTATCATTTCCTTGTTCAGCCACGACTGGTGAAACATAGGATATTACAGTTTTATTGTCCCATTGATAGGATGGTCTCGAACGGAGCTATCATATTCTCAGTGATTGCACGTTCGCCAGTAGATTGGGGCGGATGACATTGCCAGCAGTAAGATTTGAGGTACTTCCAAACTCGCCAGAACCAGTACAGAGTCCAAAACAACCACTCAGTTTAACTTTTTTTGAACTCCAAGCACAGATGGAACACATTTAAATTAATTTACTTAGGCATTAATCATAGAAACACTATAATCTTTTGTTCTCTATCTATGGAATTAGTCCACTGCGCCAGGAGGGAGCTTGCATGCAATGTTCTTTATGCACACAAAGCTGTTCATTTTAGTCTATTCAAACAGACCCAATCTCAAAGGAAACAAGCAGGTGTGGACAATTAGTGGGTGAGGCCAACACACCGAATACACTTAACAAGATAGTGGATAGAGAGAGTTTTGATGATGCTGAGAATAGAATGTATATGTTTTTAAATAACATTCTTAGAACTTTCTCTGAACGTTACAAAAGTTTTCTTGTGATTTTTATGGAAAGTTTTTTTATGTTCTCGGAACAATTTGAGAACATGATTTTAAATAGAACCATGAGGAAACCTGTAGGAAATGTTATGCTGAAGTACTGAAATTCCCACAGAAGAATGTTGTTTTTAACGTTTTTAATATTGAGAATATTCCCAATGTAAACCAGTTCCTAGAAAATTACCTTAAATTAAATTTAACCATGTTTGAACTTGAGAATGTTCCAAAGCCAAGCAACTATCCTGCACCATTCCCAGAAAGTTGTGGGAAGGTAGTATGCAAAATAACCATAGGACAACCCCGCCTCATACAAGCTCTAAGAGACGTGGTGTTATAACTATAACTATATTCCCTGGAGGAGGAAAACGAGGTACAACATACTATGGGGTGTCTCACTCAAGCAACTTCGGTTGAAGGATCTACAATCACGCCTGACAAGGCCAACGAAAGCACCCCTGGAAGCCCCGCCCAAGGTGATAAGCGTGAGGTTCGATTCATTCCTTCAATTCAATAACGTTCACCGAGCCCAGGAATGGGTGGCGCGGGGCCAAACAGGTGTGTATGTCTCCTTCAGGGAACAGTAGTTATAGTCATAACGCCACGCTCCCTTCAGCATGCCCCAATCCACATCGACGGGGTTGTAGTGGAACGGTCGAAAGCTTCAAGTTCCTCGGTGTCACATCACTAAGGAATTAACATGGTCCACACACCCCCAACACAGTCGTGAAGAAGGCACAACAACACCTCTTCCCCCAGGAGGTGAAAACAATGTCTTGGGCCCTCAGATCCTCAAAAAGTTATACAGCTGCACCATTGAGAGCATCTTGACTGGCTGCATCACCGCTTGGTATTGCAACTGCTTGGCATCCGACTGCAAGGAACTACAGAGAGTAGTGCGGACGGCCCAGTACATTATGGGGCGAGCTCACTGCCATCCAGGACTACTATACCAGGCGGTGTCAGAGGAAGGCCTAAAAATTGTAAAAACTCCAGCTACCCAAGTCGTAGACTGTCTCTCTGCTACCACATGGCAAGTGGTACCTATGAACCGTCTGTAACCAAGGACCCTGAACAGCCTCTACCCCCCAAGCCATAAGACTTCTATATAGTTAACTAGATAGGTACAGACTATCTGTTTTGACTCATCACATACGGCTGCTGCTGTTTATTATTATCCTGTTGCCAAGTCACTTACACCTACCTATATGTACATACAGTATCTACCTCAATTACCTTGTACCCTGCACATCGACTCAGTACTGATACCCCGGTATAAAGCCAAGTTATCTTTACTCATTGTGTATTTATTCCTTGTGTTATTATTTTTTTATTTTTTCTTTTGCATTGTTGGGAAGGGCCCATAAGTAAGCATTTCACTGTTAGTCTAGACCGTTGTGACAAATACAATTTGATTTTATTTGTTAGCCATCTAACTTATCGCTATAGCCAGGCCAAGCAATTCTAAGAATAACTAATTGTTTGTTATTAGGAAACTTCAGCCCACAACATCCAGGGGGTGAGCACACTCTACCACTATGGGACAGTTTAGTTGGCGCAATGTAATACAGTCTCATGTTCAATTGTTTGTTTTCGGATCGTGAATCATTCCTATCACACTGAGGTGAAGAGCGGAATAATTGAAGGAATGAATCCGAGCTCACGCCATATTGGCCTTGTCAGGCGGATTGTAGATCCTTCAACCGAATCCGGGAGAGTGCGTTGAACAAGATGACTGACTGAAAGGGAACATAGGGTTCTCAGAATGTTACATGCTAGCTGGGGAGTGTATACCCCAGGAGGAGCAGCTCAGTGTGACCCTGGTCTAATAATGAGTAAGTAGACTACAAGACAACAAACCACAGATGCAGTCCAGTTGTCCACCGCAGATTCACCACATCTATCTATGACTTTTCACTTTGGTGTTGACAAACAAGCAGTCATTTGCTTCGCCAGGTGTGAGATTGATCCCTTCGTGCAGCCCGGTGGAGATAGATGATTGTGTAGGCTTTGATGACAACCATTTTGTTTAAATTTCAGGTGGCTCTGTCTGTGAAGCAGTACCCCGTGACTCAAGGCTTGGTGCACTATAGGTGATGGTGTTTATCCTCATCAGCTGCACAGTATCTTGCAGTATATGCAGGATATTTTGTGAGAACACACCATTTCTTAATTATATTGCACTCTAGGAATACTCCTTAATGGAGAACCACAGGACTTCCAATAAAACATATAGTACCAAGTTTGGACACAACTAGACACTCAAGGGTTTTTCTTTATTTTTTTATATTTTCTAATTGTAGAATAATAGTGAAGAATCAAAACTATGAAATAACACATATGGAATCATGTAGTAACCAAAATAGTGTTAAACAAATAAAATATATTTTATATTTTATATTCCCAAAGTAGCCACCCTTGCTTGATGACAGCTTTGACACCTTGGCATTCTCTCAACCAGCTTCATGAGGAATGCTTTTCCAACAGTCTTGAAGGAATTTCCACATATTCTGAGCACTTGTTGGCTGCTTTGCCTTCACTCTGTGGTCAACTCATCCCAAACCATCTCAATTGGGTTGAGGTCAGGGGATTGTGGAGGCCAGGTATCTGATGCAGCACTCCATCACTCTCCTTCTTGGTCAAATAGCCCTTACACAGCCTGGAGGTGTGTGTTGGGACATTGTCCTGTTGAAAAACAAATGATAGTCCCACTAAGCGCAAAACCAGATGGGATGGCGTATCGCTGCAGAATGCTGTGGTAGACATGCTGGTTAAGTGTGCCTGAATTTAAATAAACCACTGACAGTGTCACCAGCAAAGCACCATCACACCCTCCTCCTCCATGCTTCACGGTGGGAACCACACATGCAGAGTTAATCTGTTCACCTACTCTGCGCCTCACAAAGACACGACGGTTGGAACCAAAAATATCAAATTTGGACTCATCAGACCAAAGGACAGATTTCCACCAGTCTAATGTCATTGCTTGTGTTTTTGGCCCAAGCAAGTTGTTTCTCTTTTATTATTTGAGCTGTTTTGCCATAATATGGACTTGGTTTTTACCAAATAGGGCTATCTTCTGTATACCCCTACCTTGTCGCAACAGAACTGATTGGCTCAAACGCATTAAGGTACCACGTATCGTACAAACAATAGTATGCAAGTATAAACACCATGGGACCACGCAGCCATCATACGTCAGGAAGGAGATGGTGCTCCTAGAGATTAACGTACTTTGGTGCGAAAAGTGCAAATCAATCCCAGAACAACTGCAAAGGACCTTGTGAAGATGCTGGAGGAAACAGGTACAAAAGTATCTATATCCACAGTAAAACGAGTCCTATATTGAATAACCTGAAAGGCAGTCAGCAAGGAAGAAGCCACTGCTCCAAAACTGCCATAAAAAAACAATGACCCCAAGCATACTTCCAAAGTTGTGGCAAAATGGCTTAAGGACAACAAAGTCAAGGTATTGGAGTGGACATCACAAAGCCCTGACCTCAATCCTATAGAAAATGTGTGCGCAGAACTGAAAAAAGCGTGTAGAGCAAGGAGGCCTACAAACCGACTCAGTTACACCAGCTCTGTCAGGAGGAATGGGTAAAATTCACCCAACCTATTGTGGGTAGCTTGTGGAAGGCTACCCCAAACGCGACCCAAGTTAAACAATTTAAAGGCAATGCTACCAAATACTAATTGAGTGTATGTGAACTTCTGACCACTGGGAATGTGATGAAAGAAATGAAAGTGAAATAAATAATTATCTCTACTATTATTCTGACATTTCACATTCTTAAAATAAAGTGGGATCTAACTGATCTAAGAAGGGAATTTTTACTAGGATTAAATGTCAGGAATTGTGAAAAACTGAGTTTAAAAATGTATTTGGCTAAGGTGTATGTAAACTTGACTTCAACTGTACATAGTGAAAAGAAGAAAACAAATCTACAGAAAAAAAAAGATTCCAAAACATATATCCTATATGCAACAAGCCACTAGAGTAATACTGCAACAACAGAAAACGGCAAAGGAATACACCTTTTGGCTTAAATGCAAAGCCTTATGTTTGGGGCAAATCCAACACAACACAAACATGGTGGTGGCTGCATCATGGGTATGCTTGACATCGGCAAAGACGGGAGTTTTTAGGATAAAAATATACGGGATGGAACTAAGCACAGGCAAAATACTAGAGGAAAACTCTGCTTCAGTCTGCTTTACATCAGATACTGGGAGAGGAATTCACCTTTCAGCAGGAAAATAACCTACAACGCAAGGCCAAAGTTACATTTGGATTTGCTTACCAAGAACGCTCCTGAGTGGCCAAGTTAGTTTTGACTTAAAGGTAGACTCAGCGATAGATGTAGATGCAGAAAGTACCCAAAATAGTGTGTCAATTTCCACAACAACTAAGAGCACTGAAGCACGAGCTCAACTTCTCTGCTGTTATGGTGCGGCTACCACCGGAACAGGTGAATCGAACCAGTGACATGGCAGATATTGTGTGTGACTGTGTGAGAGCGAAGTTTTATCACGCCATCTCAATATCTGCGGTGCTGCTGTGGCAACGCCATTTAGCTGAGTTACCTTTAAATCTGCTTGAAAATATATGGCAAGACTCGAAAATTGTTGTCTAGCCATGATCCCCAATACCTTGACAGAGCTTTGAAGAATTTTGAAAATAATAATTGGTCAAATATTGCACAATCCAGGTGTGCAAAGAGACTTACCAAAGAAGACTCACAGCTGTAATCGCTGCCACAGGTGTTTCTAACATGTATTGACTCGGGGGTGAATACATATCTAATCAAGGTATATTACTGTTTTAGCATTTGTCTTCCACTTTTACATTATTTAAATTCATTTTAATCCCACTTTGTAACACGATAAAACGTGAAGAAATCCAAGGGGGGTGAATACTTATGATACACACTGTACATACTACATGACTGGTTCTCCCATCAGTCAGTGGATGGACTAACTCTGAAACTGTGATATAAGTCAATCGGAAAGTATAAAGACCACTTGACTTTTTCCACATTTTGTTACGTTACAGCTTTATTCAAAATTGATTAAATTGTTTTTTCTCCCCCCATAATCTACACACAAACCCCATAATGACGAAGCAAAAATAGGTTTTTGGAAATGTTTGCTAATTTATAAAAAAATAAAAAAACGGAAATATCACATTTACATAAGTATTCAGAACCTTTACTCAGTACTTTGTTGAAGCACCTTTGGCAGCAATTACAGCATAGAGTCTTCTTGGGTATGACGCTACAAGCTTGGCACACCTGTATTTGGGGAGTTTCTCCCATTGTTCTTGCAGATCCTCTCAAGCTCTGTCAGATTGGATGGGGAGCGTGCTGCACAGTATTTCAGGTCTTCCAGAGATGTTAAATTGTGTTAAGTCGGTCCCTGGCTGGGCCACCCAAGGACATTAGAGACTGTCCCGAAGCCACCTCCTGCGTTGTCTAGCTGTGTGCTTAGGGTGTGTCCTGCTGGAAGGGGGAACCATCGCCACAGTCTGAGGTCCTACTTGCTCTGGAGCAGGTTTTGATCAAGGATCTCTATACTTTTCTCCCATCTTCCCCGATCCTGACTATTCTCCCAGTCCCTGCCATAGAAAAACCCCCCACACCATGATGCTGCCACCCCCACTTCACCGTAGGGATGGTGCCAGGTTTCTCCAGACATACTCTCCCACGGGGGCCAGTATGAAAAACATGTATGCACTCACTAACTGTAAGTCGCTTCTGGATAAGAGTGTCTACTAAATGACTAAAATGTAAAATGTAATGATGCTTGGCATTCAGGCCAAAGAGTTTCTTGGTTTCACCCAGACCAGAGAATCTTGTTTCTTTCTTGTCTGAGAGTCTTTAGCTGCCTTTGAAACCCGATCCATAGATTAGGGCCTAATTTATTTATTTCAATTGACTGATTTCCTTATATGAACTGTAACTCTACACAGTATATACAAAAGAATGTGGACACCCCCTTCAAATTAGTGGATTCGGCTATTTCAGTCACACCTGTTGCTGACAGGTGTATAAAATCGAGCACACAGCCATGCAACTCCATAGACAAACAGCGTCTGTCAGTGTGCATTTTACTGAGGAGTGGTTCCGTCTGGCCACTCTACCATAAAGGCCTAATTGGTGGAGTGCTGCATAGATGGTTGTCCTTCTGGAAGGTTCTCCCATCTCCACAGAGGAACTCCGAGCTCTGTCAAAGTGACCATCGGGTTCTTGGTCACCTCCCTGACCATAGCCCTTCTCCCCGATTGCTCACTTTGGCTGGGCAGCCAGCTTAGGAAGAGTGTAATTGTTCCAAACGTATTGACAATACATTTGCAAAAAATGTCTAAAAACCGTTTTCACTTTTACCATTATGGGGTATGTGTGTAGATTGCTGTGGATTGTAAAAAATGTAATCCATTTTAGAATAAGGCTGTAACGTAACAAAATGTGGAAAAAGTCAAGGGGTCTGAATATTCCGATGGCAATGTAATTGTGATGTTACGAGAGTGTGTCTGGAGGGACGTTACATCCCCTGAGGTGGCTGCAAACCCAGACAGCTATGGTCATCTGCTGGTATGGTGGGAACTCCAACCCCCGTGGAATTTCAAGTGAAACCAATAGGGTGATAGGTGGAGTTGTTTTTGAAGGGAAGAGACAGGTGGAGGGTGGGTTGGGAAGAAGAGAATTGTGTTATAATTTCGTTAGTTGCCGAAGACCTTTAATAAAATCTTTTTTGGCTGAACCTGGACTCCTTGCACTACTTGGGAATCCCAGCTGGAAGGGTAGCCTCCTCAGTGGCATCACAGATGGTGGAGAATAGGGACGCAAGCTAATAGTGCATGTCAGAGGAGGATAGCGAAGGTTTGATCACCCAGATTTTCCAAGTTGGCCGTGAGGCTCGCGATGAAATGGAGGAATATAAAGGGCTGGCAGAGCAGATGCAAGAAACGTGGCTCTCTTGGAGGAGCAAAAGAAAGCCAACCTCTGAAGGCAGAGGAATTGCAGTTGCAGAGACAGAGGGTGGTAAAATAGAATAAAGAAGTGATTTATATCAAGATGGGAGAGATGACATTGAGGCATACCTGCATGCATGAGGCACGGCCACTAGGGAAGCCTGGCCCAAGCAACAGTGGGTTGGTTGTTAGCCCCCTTTCTAACCGGGAAGCGCTGAATGCTGTCCGGGACTGGGCCCTGACCAGGTTATGACTATGATGCCTGAAGTCTGAGAGATCCAGCAGATATGGATCACAAAATTTGGTATGGCCCAGCTCAAGTTGGACCTTCCAACCAGACCAACCTCCTCGGGCGCAGATGCATGAACTTGTCGAATGCAAGGAAATGGTGGATGCAGAGGAATACAGCAGGTGGTGGAGTGCGTGAGGTGGATCGTTATTCACGCGCTGCCTTATGAGGCAAAACGGTTATCAGTAACAGGCCTTGACCACGGCTGATCTGACCGCGGAAGCTGTGGAAAAGTGAGGGGACATCAATAATTTATTGGACTATGCGCGCCCCGGTAACCGGAGGCCATTCGCTTGAGGAAGGTGCATCCAGACAAATGGCCAAGGAGCTGTTCCGAAAGTGGGAATCCCAAAAGAGATATTGACGGGACAAGGGACTCCATTCATGTCAGGGTGATGAAAGAACTCTGTGCTTTATGAAAATCAAACAGCTGAGAACTCGGTTATACCCCGAGACAGATGGCCTAGTCTAACGTTTTAACAAAACACTAAAATCATGCATGAAAGTGGTAGGGAAGATGGGCGCAACTGGGATGAGCTGTTATCATACATATTATTTGCGGTGAGAGAGGTACATAGTTTCTATGGTTTTTCACCATTTGAGCTTTGCTTCCTAAGACCAGAGGACTGCTCTGAATCGCCAAGGAGTGCCTGGGAGAGAGCAGCCATGCCAACAGCGGAACTGATCGACATGAAGGAGCTATGAGGGAGAAGAATGGAAGGCCATCTATCCCCCATGATGCGGGAACACATGGAGGCCAGTCAGCGGCAACAGCAAGCCTCCTACAACAGATCTGCTCAGCCAGGGAGTTTAAGCCGGGGACAGAGTGCTGGTCCTGGTGCCAACCGTTGAGTGCAAATTCCTGGCAACCTGGCAAGGACCATATGAGGTATTGAATAGCATGGGAGAAGTAAACTAAAGGAGAGGCAACCAGATAAAAGGAAAACTGAGCAGATTTATCATGTTAACTTTTAAAGAAGTGGCAGCCAGAGAGGCGCTTGTTTAGCTCTCTACCCCCACAGAGACCCAGGAACCGGCGGAGAAGAGGTAGTGGTCAAATCTGTCCCCACATCAACGACAGATGGCCCTGGAACTCGTGGGAGGAGAACCAGGATGTTTCCCTTCCCGGTCACACAGAGGGGTAACATGAGATGCATCATGCTGGCCGAACGGTAAACCAGCGCCTGATGACCACAAGAGAGGCTAGGGAAGTGGTTATACAGAAGGAGGAAGGAAGATGCGGGAGTTGGGAGTAATCGAAGAGTCCCACAGTGCCTGGGAAGTATAGTATAGTTCCCAAGCCAGACGGTTCAGTACGATTTTGTAATGACTATCGAAAGTTGAATGAAGTAGTCTGAATTTGATGCATACCCAATGCCTCGTGTCGATGATTTAATAGACTCTTGGGGCATGCTGTTCATCAATCACTCTTGATCTCACAAAAGGCTACTTGGCAGGTGCCTTGACCCTGCATCTAAGGAGAAGATAGCCTTGCCACCTCCCGGGAGTGGGGTTAAGTATACCGATCGCTTGGTTCACGGGCACCTGCCACGCTCAACGCCGATGGATGAGTTTGCGCCCCACAAGAGGTAAACGCAGCGGCTTAGTTTGGATGATGTGGATATACAAAGTAGGAATGGGACATTACTCCCGGGTACAAGCGGAGGTGGATTCGGCCAGGGAAGCAGGGGCTCACGGCAAACCGAAGAAGTGAAGGGGTTAGTGAGACAAACCGGGGTACACCATTGGGCGGGGGTTGGTAAAACCATTAGGAAGCCAAACTGCGGGTATAAGGACTGGCCGCAGCTCATCAACGAAGAAGCAAGTAAGGTATGTTTTGGGCCTCGCTGGCTACTATAGACGCTTATTGCAGATTTTGCTATATGAAGTGGTAGATTGAGGAGCTGGGACGCACCAAACGCCACTCAACGAATGGTGAAGTGGAACCTGCGGCGGAGGCGGTTTTCGCAACCGAAGCGAGCACTCTGTGTGATCTGGTGGACCAGACTTCAAGAAGGAATTCATTGTCCAAGCGGGATGCTTCTGAGGTGGGTTGGGAAGGGTCACCCAGGCACACATGATGGGGGAAGAACATCCCATTCTCTACCTAAGCAGGAAGTTACTTCAAGAGAGAAGAACTATTCAACGGTGGAGAAGGAATGTTGGTTGTAGTTGGGCTCCCTGGAGTCCTTGGCCCTATCTCCTGGGCGACGTTTATGGTGGTATCTGGTCACGCCCTCTGCAGTGGGATGGGCGAGGTTAACAAGGAATCAAACAGTAGAGTAATCCAGATGGTTTTTGAGCTTGCAACGTAATGGTTGTCACAGGGCTGGCAAGCACCACGGAAATGCGTGGAGGCCTCCGGCGTGATGCCCTTCACTGTGCTCTTTACCGAGAGGAGGGTCCCGAGGGGAGGGGATGGTGATGTAGAGAGGCTGTGGCCTGAGGGACGTTAACCCTGAGGTGGTGCAAAACCCAGACAGCTATGGTATCTGCTGGATGGTGGGAACTAACCCTCTGTGACAATCTTCCATCGCAGTTGAAACCAATCAGGGGCTGATAGGCTGGAGTTGTTTTTGAAGGGAAGAGACACGGTCCGGAGGGTGGGGTTAAGAAGAAGGAGAATTGGATAAATTTAGCTTGAAGACCTTTAATAAAATCTTTGTTTTGGTTGAACCTGGACTCTCTTGCACTACTTGGGGGCAATCCCGCTGAAGCGGTAGCCCTCGTGGCATCACAATATCAATGTATTTCCTCTAATAGAAAAACAATTTTCTGCGCAAGCATCAGCCTCCAGGGTATAGGGAAACGTAAATGAAAGCAGAATGTACAGCAGGCTTTTGTATTGCAGTAATGGCATGGACAATGTCCCCTTGAATGCAACTAGTGCTGAAATCCATTATAGACTTTATGTTCTAGACAGTTCCTTTAATTGCAGAGAGAAAAAGCTGTTGTATTGAGGTGGCCAAAGGGTATTTCTTTCTGAGTGATTTTTTAAAACTGCAAGGTGTACTGAACTTTAATTTACTTAAATGGCAAACATGTTTTAGGGGCACTTCATACAGTGGTCAGCTCCACATTAGCATGATAGAGATTATATTATAAGAGCAATATATCTGTAAAACGTCCTAGTCACCTTTTTTAGTCACTTACAAAGCCTCATGCCAAACTGACTTCTCTGTTTATGATTGCTCATCCCCCCTCGTGTTTACATTATACCTTCCTCCTTTAGAGTGTCACTGTCAGTCATCCACTGCCCATGGGTCAGAGTAGAGCCAAAGCTGGCTATGAGCTAGCCTCCACCCTGCAATGCAGCACTTCCTCTCTTTGTCAAACAAAGACAATACGGGGGGGGGTTGGGGGGGGTGTATTGAGGGGGCAGAACAAGAAAACCTCCGCTCACAGAAATCCAAACCCTGGATCCCAATCATTCTATAAAGTACAAAGGAAATGTCTAGTAGAAACATGGAGACCAAAAATAAACCCCAAACATCTGAGATTAAAGGAAAGAGATCAGAGGGGCTTTTATGGAAAAGTTATTTCTTCAGTCTTTTTTTTCTTCTCAGACGCTTGAGCTCTATCTGCTCCCTAGTAATGCCCCTCAAGTAACATCTCTGTGGGAAACGAGCCGATGTAACACGACTCCCCTCGAGTGAAGGACGACACGGAGTAAACTTGAGCAATGGGTACTGCAACTAGCACTTATTAATTGGCCGCTTATGACAACAGGACAAAAAAAATTGCGATATCTCTTTCCCTGAAAAACATCTGTTGCCCATTTGATTTGGAATTAGATAATGTCTTGTAATGGGACCTGGAAGGCAGAAAAGTAGAGAGAATATTTATTTTTACTTTCATATGACTACTGTGACATGATGGGGGTATAACGGTCTCTGCTTGCGCAACATGTAGTAGCAACTTATTGATGAACTCACACACCTTGTGATAGTAGATGCCGTACTCAGTTATCATTTCCATGCTGGGAAAGCAATTGGCTGAGTGTGGGTTGAGTGTGAGTCATTCATTCCTCAGTTGGAGATGCAGGTGAACAGAGTAAATGAACACTGAAGTCAGTGCTGCCTATACGTTCCTGTCTGCTTTATGACTGTCCCTACATAGACATATATGATCCATGGTCTTGGTTGCCTGATAGCACAAAGGACAGATAGGAGCAATGCTCGGGCAGAGCTGTCTTTGACCAGTAATGCACCTATTAGTCAATGAGCCAGAGGGGCGCCGGCTCACCTCTGGGCAACGATGTTCAGAGTGATTTTCTTGAAGGTTATGTCTAGAGTTGGAAAATGTGTGATAGCAGTGTAGCAAGGTAGCTTTTCTGTTATCACTCTCTCATCATCCCTCCATCATTCATTTTCCCCATTGGGATTTGTCCCTAGATAAAAATGTCAGTATACAACAAGTTATTGTACGATACATTAATCATATATCACTGGACAGCTTAGATTCACAGCTATCAATCAGACACATTTTTGGAATGTTCAGCCCAAAAATAACCTTGACCTTTGACCTCTAGGGTACAGTGCCTTGCAAAAAGTATTCCTCCCCATTGGCGTTTTTCCTATTTTGTTGCATTACAACCGTAATTTAAGTGGAATTTTTTTATTTAGATTTCAAATGGACATACACAAAATAGTCAAATTGGTGAAGTGAAATGAAAAAAATAACTGTTAAAAAAAATCTAAAAAATAAATAACGGAAAAGTGGTGCGTGCATAGTATTCACCACCTTTGAAGGAAATAAGATCTGGTGCAACCAATTACCTGAAGTAAAATTAGTTAAATAAAGTCACCTGTGTGCAAAAGTGTAGATGATCTGTACATGATTTCAGTATATATACACCTGTTCTGAAAGGCCCCAGAGTCTGCAACACCACTAAGCAAGGGGACACCAAGCAAGCGGCACCATGAAGACCAAGGAGCTCTCCAAACAGAGGGGAAAAAGGTGTGGAGAAGTACAGATAGTGTTGGGTTATAAAAAAATATTAAAACTTTGAACATCCACAGAGCACCATTAAATAAATTATTAAAAAAATTGAAAGAATATGGCACCACAACAAACTGCCAAGAGAGGGCCGCCCACCCAAAACTCACGGACCAGGCAAGGAGGGCATTAATCAGAGGCAACAAAGAGACCAAAGATAACCCTGAAGGAGCTGAAAGACAGCGGAGATTGGAGAGTCATAGGACCACTTTAAGCCGTACACCCACAGAGCTGGGCTTTACGGAAGAGTGGACAGAAAAAGCCACTGCTTAATGAAAAAAAATAAGCAAACAGGCAGAGGGAGACTCCCCAAACATATGGAAGAAGGTACCTGGTCAGACGAGACTAAAATTGAGCTTTTTGGCAATCAAGGAAAATGTCTGGCGCAAACCCAACACCTCACACCCGAGAACACCATCCCCACAGTGAAGCATGGGGTGGAGCATGGCTGAGGGGATGTTTTTCATCGGCAGGGACTGGGAAACTTGTCAGAATTGAAGGAATGATGGATGGCGCCAAATACAGGGAAATTCTTGAGGGAAACCTGTTTCAGTCTTCCAGAGATTTGAGACTGGAACAGAGGTTACCTTCCAGCAGGACAATGACCGGAAGCATACTGCTAAAGCAACACTTGAGTGGTTTAAGGGGGAAAAATGTAAATGTCTTGGAATGGCCTAGTCAAAGCCCAGACCTGAATCGAATTGAGAATCTGTGGTATGACTTAAAGATTGCTGTACACCAGTGGAACCCATCCAACTTGAAGGAGCAGTTTTGCCTTGAAGAATGGGCAAAAATCCCAGTGGCTAGATGTGCCAAGCTTATAGAGACATACCCCCAAGAGACTTGCAGCTGTAATTGCTGCAAAAAGGTGGCTCTACAAAGTATTGACTTGTTGAATAGTTATGTTGTGTAAATCAAATGATACAAACCCCCCAAAAATCCATTTTCATTCCAGGTTGTAAGGCAACAAAATAGGAAAAGTGCCAAGGGGGGTGAATACTTTGTAAGCCACTGTACATATCAGATTTACCTGTATAAATTGCATAAAAAAAAGGAAATGATACATTTTAATCTTTTGTTTGACAAGTGGTTCTGAAAGGTCATGAAATTACATTTTAAATGATATATAATATAACCAACTTTGAAAACACCAGCTACTGTACAACTATTGTTTAAAACTAGGCCATATTGTGCCATTGACATTACAATGTTGGAAGCTTAACCATAGAATTCCATTTAGTGCGGAAGCTATGTTTTTGGATTGTAACTTTGGTGAGAGGCACCACATTTCACACACAACGTAGAACAGGTTTTACAAAGATTTGTAGATAAGGGCCACACGGATTCACGACACAGAAGCCTTTTTACAAGACGACCACCAAACAACTCAATGGCATCAATGGCATGAGTTGTTTGGTGGTCATATTGTAAAAAGGCTTCTGTGGGGTTAATACGTGAACCTGTGATGGCCCTGTATCTACAAATCTTTGTCAACAACAACAAAAATCCAGAAAAACGCATGTCAAAAAATGTTATAAATTGATTTGCATTTTAATGAGGGAAATAAGTATTTGACCCCTCTGCAAAACATGACTTAGTACTTGGTGGCAAAACCCTTGTTGGCAATCACAGAGGTCAGACGTTTCTTGTAGTTGGCCACCAGGTTTGCACACATCTCAGGAGGGATTTTGTTCCACTCCTCTTTGCAGATCTCTCCAAGTCATTAAGGTTTTTAGGCTGACGTTTGGCAACTCGAACCTTCAGCTCCCTCCACAGATTTTCTATGGGATTAAGGTCTGGAGACTGGCTAGGCCACTCCAGGACCTTAATGTGCTTCTTCTTGAGCCACTCCTTTGTTGCCTTGGCCGTGTGTTTTGGGTCATTGTCATGCTGGAATACCCATCCACGACTCCATTTTCAATGCCCTGGCTGAGGGAAGTAGGTTCTCACCCAAGATTTGACGGTACATGGCCCCGTCCATCGTCCCTTTGATGCGGGAAGTTGTCCTGTCCCTTTAGCAGAAAAAACACCCCCAAAGCATAATGTTTCCACCTCCATGTTTGATGGTGGGGATGGTGTTCTTGGGGTCATAGGCAGCATTCCTCCTCCTCCAAACATGGAGAGTTGAGTTGATGCCAAAGAGCTCGATTTTGGTCTCATCTGACCACAACACTTTCACCCAGTTCTCCTCTGAATCATTCAGATGTTCATTGGCAAACTTCAGACGGCCCTGTATATGTGCTTTCTTGAGCAGGGAGACCTTGCAGGAGCTGCAGGATTTCAGTCATTTACGGCATAGGTGTTACCAATTGTTTTCTTGGTGACTATGGTCCCAGCTGCCTTGAGATCATTGACAAGACTGTCAACCTCCCGTGTAGTTCTAGGCTGATTCCTCACCGTTCTCATGATCATTGCAACTCCACGAGGTGAGATCTGCATGGAGCCCCAGGCCGAGGGAGATTGACAGTTATTTTGTGTTTCTTCCATTTACGAATAATCGCACCAACTGTTGTCACCTTCTCACCAAATTGCTTGGCGATGGTCTTGTAGCCCATTCCAGCCTTGTGTAGGTCCACAATCTTGTCCCTGACATCCTTGGAGAGCTCTTTGGTCTTGGCCATGGTGGAGAGTTTGGAATCTGATTGATTGATTGCTTATGTGGACAGGTGTCTTTTATACAGGTAACAAGCTGAGATTAGGAGCACTCCCTTTAAGATTTGGTTTTTCTGGATTTTTTTGTTGTTATTCTGTCTCTCACTGTTCAAATAAACCTACCATTAAAATTATAGACTGACTCATATCTTTGTCAGTGGGCAAATGTACAAAATCAGCAGGGGATCAAATACTTTTTTTCCCTCACTGTACATTCCCATTACAATGTCGTAAAACCCAATGTTGGGCCTGTTGAGGCCAATTATATTACTTTTATTATTTTAGTAACAGACTAATCTGCTATGGCCCCATAGTAAGAATCCATCTTAATAAATCTAACTTTGTGTAATGGTTTGCTGCTCTCATCATCAAGAAGCAGTATGTTAAAATGTATTGGCATTCTAATGGAATTTTACACGTTTCTTGTCCTCTGTTTTATGAAAACAGTTAATAGGATAACATTGTATATAATTTTTATCAGCTCACATCCTTGATTATTCACTTGTACATATCCATTTTACATGTTTGAAGTTGAAATATTGCAATTATTGAACCAGATCATGACATTCAGACAGCTTTTGGGCACATTCTTACCACAATTCTTTATATCTGGCACACCTGGCTAATTTGGTTGTGTATTTTACATCACTATGACCATTTGTAGATATTATTGGGCATACTACAATTATATATGGTCATATGAAATTGATCCAATAAGACCCCATTGAGTTGTTTGGTGGCCATTTTGGAAAAAGGCTTCTGTGGGGTTAATGCGTGAATCCTGTGATGGCCCTCCATCTACAAGTGTTTTTATAACCTGTTCTAGCTGTGGGTGTGAAATGTGTGGTGCCTCTATCACCAGAGTTACAATCCAAAAACATAGCTGCCCCACTACATGGAATCTTATGGTTAAGGTGACAACATTCTAATGTCAATAGTACAATATGGGCTACATTTTAACAATAGTTGTAGTTGGTTATATTATCTATCATTTGAAAGGTAATTTTATGACCTTTCAGAACCAGTTGTCAAACAAAGATTAAAATGTATCAGGGTTTTCTTTTTGAAGCAATTTATGAAGGTAATTCTGGTATGTACCCTGATGTCAAAGGTCAAGGTTCTTTGAATCTATGCTTTCCAATGACACAGTGGCGTCAGAAAGTATTCAAAACTCTTGACTTTCCACAATTTGTTGTGCTACAGCTGAATTTAAAATTGATTAAATTGAGGTGTTTGTCACTGACCTACACACAATACCCCATAATGCCAAAGTGGAATTATGTTTTTAAGACATTTTTACCAATTAATTTAAAATTGAAAAGCTGAAATGTCTTGAGTCAATAAGTATTCAACCCCTTTGTTATGGCAAGCCTAAATATACTGAACAAAAATATAAACACAACATGTAAAGAGTTGGTCCCATGTTTCATGAGCTGAAATAAAAGATCCCAGAAAGGTTCCATACACACAAAAAAGCTAATTTCTCTCAAATGTTGTCCACAAATTTGTTTACATCCCTGTTAGTGAGCATTTCTCATTTGCCACGATAATCATCCACCTGACAGGTGTGGCATATTAAGAAGCTGATAAAACAGCATGATCATTACATAGGTACACCTTGTGCTGAGGACAATAAAAGGCCACTCTAAAATGTGAACTTTTGTCACACAACCCGATGCTACAGATGTCTTTTTGAGAAAGCGTGCAATTAGTAAATCCACCAGAGCTGTTGCCAGATAATTTAATGTTAATTTCTCTACCATAAGCCGCCTCCATCGCCATTTTAATGAATTTGTCAGTACATCCAACTGGCCTCATAACCGCAGACCACGTGTAACCACGCCACCCCAGGATCTCCACATCCGTCTTCTTTACCTGTGGGATTGTCTCAGACCAGCGACCCGGACAGCTGATGAAACTGTGGTTTTGCACAACCAAAGAATATCTGCACAAACTGTCAGAAACCGTCTCTGGGAAGCTCATCTGCATACTCGTCATCTTCACCAGGGTCTTGACCTGACTGCAGTTCGGCATCGTAACCGACTTCCAGTGGGCAAATGCTCACCTTCGTGGATGAATCCCGGTTTCAACTGTAACAGGCAGATAGCAGACAGCATGTATGGCGTCGTGTGGGCGAGCGGTTTGCTGATGTCAACGTTGTGAACAGAGTGCCCCATGGTGGTGGGGGTTATGGTATGAGCAGGCATAAGCTGACGGACAACGAACACAATTGCATTTTATCGATGGCAATTTGAATGCACAGAGATACCGTGACGAGATCCTGAGGCACATTTTCGTGCCATTCATCCCCCGCCATCACCACATGTTTCAGCATGATAATGCACGGCCCCATGTCGCAAGGATCTGTACACAATTCCTGGAAGCTTGAAAATGTCCCAGTTCTTCCATGGCCTGCATACTCACCAGTCATGACACCCATTGAGCATGTTTGGGATGCTCTGGATCGATGTGTACGACAGCGTGTTCCAGTTCCCGCCAATATCCAGCAACTTCGCACAGCCATTGAAGAGGAGTGGGACAACATTCCACAGGCCACAATCAACAGCCTGATTAACTCTATGCGAAGGAGATGTGTCACGCTGCATGAGGCAAATGGTGGTCACACCAGACTGGTTTTCTGATCCTCACACCTGCTTTTTTTTTAAGGTATCTGTATTCCCAGTCATGTGAAATCCATAGATTAGGGCCTTAATTTATTTCAATTGACTGATTTCCTTATATGAACTGTAACTCAGGAAAATCGTTGACATTGTTTAATTTTGCGTTTATATTTTTGTTCAGTGGTAAAAATGTGCTTAACAAGTCACTATATAAGTTGCATGGACTCTGTGTGCAATAATAGTGTTTAACATGATTTTTGAATGACTACCTCATCTCTGTACCACACATACAATTATCTGTAAGGTCCCTCAATCGAGCAGTGAATTTCAAACACAGATTCAACCACAAAGACCAGGGATGTTTTCCAATGCCTCGCAAAGAAGGGCACCTACACAATATATGCAAAAGTATGTGGACACCCCTTCAAATGAGTGGATTCAGCCATTTCAGCCACACCTGGTGCTGACAGGGGTATAAAATCGAACACACCGCCATGCAATCTCCATAGACATTGGCAGTACAATGGCCTTACTGAAGAGCTCAGTGACTTCCAACGTGGCACCGTCATAGGATGCCACCTTTCCAAGAAGTCAGTTTGTCACATTTTTGCCATGCTAGAGCTTCCCGGTCAACTTTACCTGCTGTTATTGTGAAGTAGAAACGTCTAGGAGCAACAAAATGCGAAGTTATAGGCCACACAAGCTCACAGAATGAGACCGCCGAGTGCTAAATCGCGTAGTGTGTAAAAAATCGTCTGTTCTCGGTTGCAACACTCACTACCAAATTCCAAACTGCCTCTGGAAGCAACGTCAGCACAATAACTATTTGTTGGGAGCTTCATGAAATGGGTTTCCATGGCCGAGCAGCCACACACAAACCTAAGATCACCATGCACAATCCCAAGCTTTGCCTCGCCGCCATTGGACTCTGGAGCAGTGGAAACGCGTTCTCTAGAGTGATGAATCACGCTTCACCTTCTGGCAGTCCGACAGACGAATCTTGGTTTGGTGGATGCCAGGAGAACGTTACATGCCTGAATGCATAGTTCCAACTGTAAGATTTGGTGGAGGAGGATTAATGGTCTGTGTCTGTTTTTCATGGTTTGGGCTAGGCCCCTTAGTTCCAGTGAAGTGAAATCTTAAAGCTACAGCATACAATGACATTCGAGACCATTCTGTGCTTCCAACTTTGTGGCAACAGTTTGGCCCTTTCCTGTTTAGGCATGGAAATGCCCCCGTGAACAATGCGAGGTCCATACAGAAATTATTTGTTGAGATCAGTGTGGAAAAACTTGACTGGTCTGCACAGAGCCCTGACCTCAACCCCATCGAACACCTTTGGGATGAATTGGAACGCCGACTGCAAACCAGGCCTAATTGCCCAACATCAGTGCCTGACCTCACTAATGCTCTTGTGGCTGAATGGAAGCAAGTCCCCACAGCAATGTTCCAACATCTAGTGGAAAGCCTTCCCAGAAGAGTGAAGGCTGTTATAGCAGGAAAGGGGGACCAACTCCATATTAATGCCCAATATTTTGGAATGAGATGTTTGACGAGCAGTTATCCACATACTTTTGGTAATGTAGTGTATTTGTAGACAGGTTAAAAAAAAGATGCAGATATTGAATATCCCTTTGAGCATGGTGAAGTTATTAATTACACTTTGGATAGTGTAGCAATACACCCAGTCACTACAAAGATACTGGCGTCCTTGCTAACTCAGTTGTCGGAGAGGAAGGAAACCACTCAGGGATTTCACTATGAGGCCAATGGTGACTTTAAAACAGTTACAGAGTTTAATGGCTGTGAAAGGAGAAAACTGAGGATGGATCAACAACATTGTAGTTACTCCACAATACTAACCTAAATGACAGAGTGAAAAGATGGAAGCTTGTACAGAATACAAATATTCCAAAACATGCATCCTGTTTGCAATAAGACACTAAAGTCAAACTGTAACAAAATTGGCAAAGAAAGGAACTTTATGTCCTGAATACAAAGTGTTATGTTTGTTGAAAATCCAACACATCAAATTCACCTTTCAGCAGGACAATAACCTAAAACACAAGGCCAAATATACTGTACACTGGAGTTGCTTACCAAGATGACATTGAATGTTCCTGAGTGGCCTAGTTAAAGGTTAGACTTAAATCGGCAATGTTAAACAACCAACTTGACAGAGTTTTAAGATTTTTTTAAGAATATGCAAATATTGTACAATCCAGTTGTGCAAAGCTCTTAGAGACTTACCCAGAAAGATTCACGGCTGTAATCGCTGCCTAAGGTGATTCTAACATGTATTGACTCAGGGGTGTGAATACTTATGTAAATGAGATATTTCTGTATTTCATTTTTAATAAATGTCCTAACAGTTCTAAAAACATGTTTTCACTTTGTCATTATGGATTAAAATGGATGAAAAAATATATATTTCTTCCATTTTGAATTCAGGCTATAACACAACAAAATGTGAAATACTGTAAGTCAAGGGGTATGAATACTTTTGAAGGCACTGTATATGATTAAAAGGTATATGTGCGCAATAACTTCCAAAATCCCTATGGGGAAAATGAATGGGATGGAGGAATGAAGGAAATAGTGATAACAAAGAGAAAGCTTCCATTGCTGCACTGCTGTCACACATTTTCTAGGGACATAGACAGTGCATTCGGAAAGTATTCAGACCTCTTCACCTTTTCCACATTTTGTTACGTTACAGCCTTATTCTAAAATTGAATAAATTGTTTTTTTCCCTCATCAATCTACACACGAGTCTGCTTGGGTATGACGCTACAAGCTTGGCATACCTGTATTTGGGGAGTTTCTCCCATTGTTCTCGGCAGATCCTCTCAAGCTCTGTCAGGTTGAATGATGAGCGTCGCTGCACAGCTATTTTCAGGTCTCTCCAGAAATGTTAGATCGGGTTCAAGTCCGGGCTCTGGCTGGGCCACTCAAGGACAGTCAGAAACTTGTCCCAAAGCCGCTCCTGCATTGTCTTGACTGTGTGCTTAGGGTCGTTGTCCTGTTGGAAGGTGAACCTTCCCCCAGTCTGAGGTCCTGAGCACTCTGGAGCAGGTTTTTATCAAGGATCTCTCTGTACTTTGCTCCGTTCAGCTTTCCCTCGATCCTGACTAGTCTCCCAGTCCCTGCCGCTGAATAACATCCCCACAGCATGATGCTGCCACCACCATGCTTCACCGTAGGGATGGTATTGGCCAGGTGATGAGCTGTGCCTGGTTTTTTCCAGACGTGACGCTTGGCATTCAGGCCAAAGAGTTCAATCTTGGTTTCATCAGACCAGAGAATATTGTTTCTCATGGTCTGAGAGTACTTTTAGGTGCCTTTTGGCAAACTCCAAGCGGGCTGTCATGTGCCTTTTACTGAGGAGTGGCTTCCGTCTGACCACTCTACCATAAAGGCCTGATTGGTGGAGTGCTGCAGAGATGGTTGTCCTTCTGGAAGGTTCTCCCATCTTTACAGAGGAACTGTGGAGCTCTGTCAGAGTGACCATCGGGTTCTTGGTCACCTCCCTGACCAAGGCCCTTCTCCCCGATTGCTCAGTTTGACCATTTAAGAATGATGGAGGCCACTGTGTTCTTGGGGACCTTCAATGCTTCAGCCATTTTTGGTACCCTTCCCCAGATCTTTGCCTCGACACAATCCTGTCTCGGACCTTACATAGACAGGTGTGTGCCTTTCCAAATCATGTCCAATCAATTGAATTTCCACAGGTGGACTCCAATCAAGTTGTAGAAAAATCTCAAGGATGATCAATGGAAACAGGATGCATCTGAGTTCAATTTCGAGTTTCATAGCAAAGGGTCTGAATATGTATGTAAATAAGGTATTTTTTATTTTATTTTCATACATTTGCTAAACACCTGTTTTTGCTTTGTCATTATGGGGTATTGTGTGTAGATTAATGAAGGAAAAAAATAATTTTATCAATTTTAGAATAAGGCTGTAACGTAACAAAATGTGGAAAAAGTGAAGGGGTCTGAATACTTTCCGAATGCACTGTAGACATTCAAGAAAATCACTATCTGACATTGTTGGCCCAAGTGAGACCAACGGCCCAAATTAGGGGTATTGCTCATGGACTAAATGGGCTGACAGTCCATAGCGTTCACTGGCTGATGAGTTGTTGAACAAAAGGCAATTTAGTGAACATCATTTAGTTTAAGAAATTAGGATAGCAGCTACTCATGTGCCATCCCACTGGGCACAGACATCAGTTCAACGTCTAGTTTTGATACACATTTGGTTGAGTTTTCAATTAACATGAATTCAATATGAAATCAACAAAACATTTCACCATGTCATTGGATTTAGGTTAAAAGTTGGGTGAAAAAAAGACTAAATTCCCTTAAGTTGATGACTTTTTGCAAATCCAATCATTTTTCCACATTGATTCAACGTCATCACATAGATTTTTTGGGTTGAAATGGTGTGGAAATAGCGTTGATTCAACCAGTTTTTTCCCAGTGGGATGCTGTGCTGTGCTAACTTTACCTCCCATTGCTTATGGTATTCATAAACTCTTACCCAAAGTGAACTGTGTCTCAGTTGGGAAGCCTTTTGAACAACACACCATCTACTGTGAGGACTTATTTGATGAAACTACTGTCTGTGTGGGATCTGTATTATTCATCCTAAATTTGAATCCCTTTGTCTAAAATGCCCGGGGGTAGTTGGAGGCTTACAGACAGAATATAACAAGAAATTGGTTTAAAAAATGACTGTATTTTGACTTTTTAAATTCTATTTTACCACCAGAATACAAAGATAAAATAATCCTCCCATTTGAACATTACAAAACCCATCAACTGCCCTAATGTGTACAGAGCATTGATTTGTTAGTGATGCACTGCAGGGAAAATCCTTACTGTTTTTCACAATTACCATTTTATCCTTAGTCATTATCTGAACACTATTATATGTATGAAAATTAATGTAAATTCTACTAACCCCACTGCTTTTATAGAAAAGTAAGTGTTTCTCTAGACCTGGTCGATTGCCATATCAAGTATTGTGTTTTTCCTTTCCTCAGTATTGTCACTGCATTTGTGGTCAAAAGTGCTATAGCAACTAGCTGTGCCCAGGCTCTCAACATGTCAAATCCTGCATCCAATCTCACATCCATCAAACATACTCTGGTTTCATAACACTGTTGCCATGGTTACACTGTATTTAAAACCTGTTGTAATAACCTGACCATCACAATTTTCTCCCAAAGAGGTAATGTCCACCATTTCGGTGCTAAAATTATTCCTCCACTGTCCTTGTTTTTCTAATTAATTAGCCGTATTAAAGGAAATTGGCCTGTCAAAGTCAATATATCATGGGAACTCTAGTGCTTAGTGAAGTATGGATAGACAAAACTGAATGTGAGACTGAGAGCAAGGTAGTAAATTCAAGCCATAGTATAATCAGATTTTTTTTTTTACAGGTACATTTTCTAAAAGGTTGATTTCTTGAACCAGACTGTCAAGGAGTTCCACTGTTAGATTGTATTAATTGCATTCATCGTGCTGTCCAACATGGGCTGAGCATCAGATGTACACAAACATGTAGAGGGATATTGATGCAGTACTCTTAAACAATATATTGAACAGGATTAGACTTGTGTAGAGAGGTCTTGTCAGATGTCCTTGTCTTTAACTAAAAGTAGTCCTTCTCATTCTGGAGATACAATCTAGAAGTGCTTGGAACAGAGTTATCCTCTTGGCTGGGCTGGAAAATCTATGGACAATCTTTGTTAATCCCAACTCTGCTATCTGACTGTGTGCCTGTAGGCTCGTCAACCCTCTAAGGACAAGTATGGTCAAACTTACTGAAATAAAAATAATTGCCATTTTCCATTTTTGTTCAGCTAAGTCCCACAAGCAGCCCTTCACTTGCAGAGATTTCAGAGCAACAGTTGAAAGCACAGGACAAGTGTCAAGCAGACCAGTGAAAATCCCATGATTAAATAAAGCTGGCAAGAGCAACATGAGTTGATGTTTGTACTCTGAGAGACTACAGAAGCATGGAGTGTGAAAACCGGGCACTGCAAGGCCACTTACTCTTAATTAAAGAGTGGGGGAAAGAGGCTCTGCCAAGTCTTCCACAAGATTCACACAGGAGCAAATTAGGGGCGTCTGACAGCCACACAGACATTCTCTCCCATTAGATACGACTTCTTCTCTCATTAAAGGGATGGAGCCACTCTCAGAGCTCCCAAATCCCAAATAATTAAATAGAATGCATTAACGACTGATTGAGGGAAAGAGGGATTTCTAGTATAATAGGTGTCTTCTTTCTTTTGCAAAGTGCTGTGCTGTAGCCATGCAGTAGCCACTCCTATAGGAATGAGGTGAAACACACCACAAACACACTCAAAACTGTTGGATTTATAGTTAGTTTTATTCCGGTTTAGATGGAGTCATCCAAATGTAGATCTATTGTAGCATCTCATCCCCTTCTGACCACTAATGAGCAACTCTTGGCGGCTGAGACACAGCTCAGAATAACAACATTCATATAAATACAAGTTTATGATGAATTGATAGCAATAAGATGTGACATGAAGAATACACACAGTGCCAGATGCCAGGGGTTGTCCGCTGTGGCTTAGTATCCTTCAAACTGCTTTATTACATTTCACTCGGCAGAATAATTCTTCCGGCATAGTCATTTCTCAGGCTCACTGGCACATTTATATTTACTCCGCCAGAGCCAGCTAGGCAGCCCAATATCATTTCTAACCAGGCAGACTGTAGAGAGGAACAGTATTTACAGCAAAGACAAATCAAACATCATCTAAAGCATTAGAACACCTTTTGACTCCATTTGGTGGACATGGTGACCTGTAAACTCGGGATCAACAGGGCAATGTCATATATCTAACGCCAAAGTATACATTGATTGCTTTCCAAATCCATTTCACTGTCTCACAAATCCTCTGTTGCCATACCAATCACTCTCCTCCCATCTCTCTCAGTTAGTGTGATAAATCGCATCTTGTGGTCTAACTTTTAATTGGAACTAATATTGGCTACTATAAATCAAATGGGATACATCAGCATATCACTAACATGTTAACATACAGTGGGGGAAAAAAGTATTTAGTCAGCCACCAATTGTGCAAGTTCTCCCACTGAAAAAGATGAGAGAAGCCTGTAATTTTCATCATAGGTACACGTCAACTATGACAGACAAATTGAGGAAAAAAAATACAGAAAATCACATTGTAGGATTTTTAATTAATTTATTTGCAAATTATGGTGGAAAATAAGTATTTGGTCACCTACAAACAAGCAAGATTTCTGGCTCTCACAGACCTGTAACTTCTTCTTTAAGAGGCTCCTCTGTCCTCCACTCGTTACCTGTATTAATGGCACCTGTTTGAACTTGTTATCAGTATAAAAGACACCTGTCCACAACCTCAAACAGTCACACTCCAAACTCCACTATGGCCAAGACCAAAGAGCTGTCAAAGGACACCAGAAACAAAATTGTAGACCTGCACCAGGCTGGGAAGACTGAATCTGCAATAGGTAAGCAGCTTGGTTTGAAGAAATCAACTGTGGGAGCAATTATTAGGAAATGGAAGACATACAAGACCACTGATAATCTCCCTCGATCTGGGGCTCCACGCAAGATCTCACACCGTGGGGGTCAAAATTATCACAAGAACGGTGAGCAAAATCCCAGAACCACACGGGGGGGACCTAGTGAATGACCTGCAGAGAGCTGGGACCAAAGTAACAAAGCCTACCATCAGTAACACACTACACCGCCAGGGACTCAAATCCTGCAGTGCAAGACGTGTCCCCCTGCTTAAGCCAGTACATGTCCAGGTCCGTCTGAAGTTTGCTAGAGTGTATTTGGATGATCCAGAAGAGGATTGGGAGAATGTCATATGGTCAGATGAAACCAAAATATAACTTTTGGTAAAAACTCAACTCGTCGTGTTTGGAGGACAAAGAATGCTGAGTTGCATCCAAAGAACACCATACCTACTGTGAAGCATGGGGGTGGAAACATCATGCTTTGGGGCTGTTTTTCTGCAAAGGGACCAGGACGACTGATCCGTGTAAAGGAAAGAATGAATGGGGCCATGTATCGTGAGATTTTGAGTGAAAACCTCCTTCCATCAGCAAGGGCATTGAAGATGAAACGTGGCTGGGTCTTTCAGCATGACAATGATCCCAAACACACCGCCCGGGCAACGAAGGAGTGGCTTCGTAAGAAGCATTTCAAGGTCCTGGAGTGGCCTAGCCAGTCTCCAGATCTCAACCCCATAGAAAATCTTTGGAGGGAGTTGAAAGTCCGTGTTGCCCAGCAACAGCCCCAAAACATCACTGCTCTAGAGGAGAGCTGCATGGAGAAATGGGCCAAAATACCAGCAACAGTGTGTGAAAACCTTGTGAAGACTTACAGAAAACGATTGACCTGTGTCATTGCCAACAAAGGGTATATAACAAAGTATTGAGAAACTTTTGTTATTGACCAAATACTTATTTTCCACCATAATTTGCAAATAAATTCATTAAAAATCCTACAATGTGATTTTCTGGAAAAAAATAATCTCATTTTGTCTGTCATAGTTGACGTGTACCTATGATGAAAATTACAGGCCTCTCTCATCTTTTTAAGTGGGAGAACTTGCACAATTGGTGGCTGACTAAATACTTTTTTTCCCCACTGTATGTTTCCCATCATGATTGCATGTATCCCATGCATTAATAAAATGTGTATGCTAACCTGTTTGTATATAGATAGAAATGTGTATAAAACAATTTGTTAAGAGAGTGAAATGGGGGGGGTTCAAACCAGAGGGTTAAATATTACATTTCCACCTCTTTATACCACCAGGTATAGAATAGGACTAGGACTCCCAATGCCATTTCATGGTCTCTGTAGAAATGATTCAGGTGTGGGATCTCTTTGGTCTTGAAGTTGAAAGGTGCTGATGGTGTGTTGTGATTGACATGTCACCTACCTCTCCGCCTTCTCTCATTATCCTTTGTTTCATGCTTTCCATGAGGGCTGGGGTTGATGAAAGACATGGACATCTCCTAAAGAACTACAGTTACAGGTAGATATTTTCAGATTGATCTATGGGACAAAGAAGCCAATGTAACAGCACCAATGTTTTCATAGTGGTGTAAAGTACTTACAGTTGAAGTCGGAAGTTTACATACACTTAGGTTGGAGTCATTAAAACTTGTTTTTCAACCACTCCACACTTCTTGTTAACAAACTATAGTTTGGCAAGTCGGTTAGGACATCTACTTTGTGCATGACACAAGTAATTTTTCCAACAATTGTTTACGGACAGATTATTTCACTTATAATTCACTGTATCACAATTCCAGTGGGTCAGAAGTTTACATACACTAAGTTGACTGTGCCTTTAAACAGCTTGGAAAATTCCAGGAAATGATGTAATGGCTTTAGAAGCTTCTGACAGGCTAATTGACATCATTTGAGTCAATTGGAGGTGTACCTGTGGATGTATTTCAAGGTCTACCTTCAAACTCAGTGCCTCTTTGCTTGACATCATGGGAAAATCAAAAGAAATCAGCCAAGACCTCAGAAAAATAATTGTAGACCTCCACAAGTCTGGTTCATCCTTGGGAGCAATTTCCAAACGCCTGAAGGTACCTCGTTCATCTCTACAAACAATAGTACGCAAGTATGAACACCATGGGACCACGCAGCCATCATACCGCTCAGGAAGGAGACGGGTTCTGTCTCCTAGAGATGAACGTACTTTGGTGCGAAAAGTGCAAATCAATCCCAGAACAACAGCAAAGGACCTTGTGAAGATGCTGGAGGAAACGGGTATAAAAGTATCTATATCCACAGTAAAATTAGTCCTATATCGACATAACCTGAAAGGCCTCTCAGCAAGGAAGAAGCCACTGCTCCAAAACTGCCATAAAAAAGCCAGATTCACCCAATTTATTGTGGGAAGCTTGTGGAAGGCTACCTGAAACATTTGACCCAAGTTAAACAATTAAAGGCAATGCTACCAAATACTAATTGAGTGTATGTAAACTTCTGACCCACTGGGAATGTGATGAAAGAAATAAAAGCTGAAATAAATCATTCTCTCTACTATTATTCTGACATTTCACATTCTTAAAATAAAGTGGTGAACCTAACTGACCTAAGACAGGGAATTTTTACTAGGATTAAATGTCAGGAATTGTGAAAAATTGAGTTTGAATGTATTTGGCTAAGGTGTATGTAAACTTCCGACTTCAACTATATGTCCAATAACAAGGTGACTTTAAACGTACGGCTCATGTTTTGATGTGGCATCATTACCTAGAATGTATTGCTCAGAAACTGTTAAGGGCCGTATTTATCTGTCCAAATGGGCATCGTAGTTCACTCTGTTCACCTGTCCTAAATCCTCTATGTGGGCTTTGGATCACCCCCTCTGCAGTCAGGGGATGTCTGAGGATTACCCACAAGGCCTGTCAGGAGGCTCACGCATGCACGTGCAAACACACACCCACGCCACGCACACAAATTATTGGTTGCCGTATATGTTACGATTAGGAATAACGTGGCTGATTATAAAATAATCAGACAGGAAATGTGTGGGTTTTGGCGTTCAAGTGTGTTGTGTATTACCAGGGCAGTTTTGCCAGGGCCATTGTGGGCTTACTGAGGATGTATTTTGTTATCTGATTTCTGATTCTCGTCTGAAGATGAAACACACAAAAGATACATGGCTTAGAGAGCTAATTTTAGAAGAGCTGCCTTATCATTCACAACACCTGGCAATAATAGTGCTTAATTTGCAAACAAAAGGAGCCCACTGGGCACACACTGGTTGAATCAACGTTGTTTCAATGTAATTTGTCAACGTATTGTGACGTGGAATCGACGTGGAAAATACATTGCGATTTGAATAAAGTAATCAACCAGTACTGTCTTCATCTCATCCAACCAGCGTTGTAAACGTTGAAATTAGGGTAAAACTACAATTTAAATACATTGACTTAACCAGACTAACAGGTTGTTAGGTCAATCTAATTTCAACATAATAATTAGAACTATGTATATGTTGAAATTGTGTTGAAAATTCCACATAGAACGTAACCACTTTTTCATCCTATATTCAATTGGGTGGTTGAAATTATGTAGAATTTCATATTTGATTAGAAATACTTTATTTGACCTTGCTACAATGTGAATTGTTTCAACGTCATGCTATCAACCTAAATAAAGAGGTAAACATGTTTGAAGCCACAGTCCAACGATTTCTGCCTTAACAGTGACTCCTACTGGTATATGAGGGGTATTGCACTTCAGTGAGAACGAGTCTACACCAGATGCCTACCTCTACAGTGCCTTCAGAAAGTATTCACACCTCTTGACTTTTTTCACATTTTGTTGTGTTACAGCCTGAATTTAAAATGGATTCAATTGAGATTTTGTATCAGTGGCCTACACACAATACCCCATAATGTCAAAGTGGAATGATGTTTTTAGAAATGTTTACAAATGTAAAAAAATTTAAAGCTGAAATGTCTTGAGTCAATAACTATTCAACCCCTCAGTTGAGCAGTGAATTTCAAACACAGATTCAACCACAAAAACCAGGGAGCTTTTCCAATGCCTCAACAAAAACAGCAGACATTGAATATCCCTTTGAGCATGGTGAAGTTATTAATTACACTTTGGATGGTGTATCAATACACCCAGTCACTACAAAGATACAGGCGTCCTTCCTAACTCAGTTGCCGGAGAGGAAGGAAACCGCTCAAGGATTTCACTATGAGGCCAATGATGACTTTAAAACTATTAAAACTGAGGATGGATCAACAACATTGTAGTTACTTCACAATACTAATCTAAATGACAGAGTGAAAATAAGGAAGCCTGTACAGAATAAAAATATTTAAAAACATGCAATAAGGCACTAAAGTAAAACTGCAAAAAATGTGGCAAAGATATTAACTTTACGTCTTGAAAACAAAGCGTTATGTTTAGGGCAAATCCAACACAACACATCACTGTGTACCACTCTTCATATTTTCAAGCATGGTGGTGGCTGCATCATGTTATGGGTATGCTTGTCATCGGCAAGGAGTTGTTTAGGATACAAATAAATGGAATAGAGAAAAGCACAGGAAAAATCCTAGAGGAAAACCTGGTTGTCTGCTTTCCAACAGACACTGGGAGACAAATTCACCTTTCAGCAGGACAATAATTTACAATAATTGCTTACCAAGACGACATTGAATGTTCTTGAGTGGCCTAGTTACAGTTATGACTGTAACTCTATGTCAAGACTTGAAAATGGCTGTCTAGCAATTATCAACAATCAACTTGACAGAGCTTGAAGAAATTTGAGAAGAATAATGGGCAAATGTTGCACAATCCAGGTGTGGAAAGCTCTTAGAGACCTACCCCGAAAGACTCACAGCTGTAATCGCTGCCAAAGGTGCTTCTACAAAGTATTGACTCAGGGGTGTGAATACTTATGTAAATTAGATATTGATATATTTCATTTAAAAAAACAATTCAAACATTTCTAAAAACATGTTTTCACTTCGTCATTATGGTGTATTGTGTGTAGATGGGTGAGATTTTATTTTATTTTATCCATTTTTAATTCAGGCTGTAACACAAGAACATGTTGAATAAGTCAAGGGGTATGAATACTTTCTGAAGGCACTGTTTCAGCTGAGCTATCATGTAAACATTTAGACATTGATCAGCTTCCATACTCATTTGTGTAAACTACCTTAATAACATTGAATAGTTTAAATTAACTTTTCTAACTTTTCTTATACAAGCTGTAAAAAGTAAATTGGGAATGAGGTTGGGTTTATGTAGGCTACATTGATATCTGATTTTCCCAAAGGACACCATCATTTCAATGTGTAGCTAGGTATACTATAATTCATACATGGTTGATTGGATCTTTGGATTAAAAATATTAATGTTTCTACGTCAACATTTCTACGCAATTTCAACGTATACATAGTTCTGATAATGTTGAAATTAGATTGATGTAACAACCTGTTAGTCTGGTTAAGTCAATGTATTTAAGTTGAAGTTTTACACTAATTTCAATGTTTACAATGCTGGTTGAAATGAGATGAAAACAGTACTGGTTGATGACATTTTTCAAATCAAATGTATTTTCCACATTGTTTCCACGTCACAATATGTTGACAAATTATGTTGAAACAACGTTGATTCAACCAGTGTCTGCCAAGTGGGAGGCGGCTTCAAAGCCTTTGTTTTCTCTCTCTCTCTCATCTCTGCCTCTAACTGTTGCCAGTCAACCAGTGCCACTACACACAGATTTTACTCTTATAATTAATTCACCTTTTGTGTGTTTTATATTTTACCCTCAGTTCTACACTCCCAGGGCGGGAGTTTGTAGCTTCTCTCAGCCAGACTGCACTTTAGACAGGTTAGAGATTCTGTCAAGGCAGATATTTCCATGCTATCTGTGACTTCACTGAGTCTCACTGTATGATTGGGAGGGCACTGGGCACACACTTAATATAACACAATCTATTCACCAGGTAGTGATGAAAAAATAGTTCCCCTGCTGCCAGGGTATTGTATAGTGTTTGTGGGTAGCCAAGGATCTATAGACTGCCATGGTAATTGGGGGAATAGTCTAAATTTAATAAGCATGCCAGAATGACATGGGTTAAAGGGCCCCTAGTCGATATGTGTGGCAGATGAAACAATAAGCAGAACTATCTGTAACACCAATTAATTGCCTTCCAGAGGGGAAACTAAGACTGCCTGTGTGTGTGTGTGTGTGCTCATTTGTTGCGCTCTCTCTCTCTCTTCTCTCTCTCTCTCTCTCTCTCTCCCCTCTCTCTCTCTCTCTCTCTCTCTCTCTCTCTCTCTCTCTCTCTCTCTCTCTCTCTCTCTCTCTCTCTCTCTGGTTTATCCAGCACTCTACACAGGTTCCTTTCTGTTTGCTTTATTAATCTGGAGTTACATCCCATTGCCCTTTAATTACAACATTCATCCCAACATTAATCCAGGAGTGAAGATGGTCATTATTGCTCTCTGGATAGTCCCACACCATCTGTGGTAGTGTTCATGACAGCAGGAGAAGGACTGTGTTCATTAGATCAGTGACTCCCACTGTTGAATAATCTCCTGCAGGACCACAATGGTCTGCTGGCCAGGAGCATCAAGTGGATCTAGGGGGACCGAGAGGGACAGAGCTGGAGAGTCATTGTGTTTGTCTGTCTTTTTTTCCTCAGGTATACTTTATTCAGTAGATTCTAATCTCAAGTTTGGTGTCCTTTTCTCTTTTCATACTTGGACACTTATTGATTCTCTGCTTGTCATTCAGACACGTGCTCTCCCTATTTTCTCTCTCAAAGAAGGTTGAGCCTTTCTTTCACAGTTTGGCAACAACTACACTTATTTGATAGGAAGTAATTGTTCTATACATTGTGTGTACGCCTACAATACTTGGCCAGCAGATCTGAGAGATAAAAGATTAATGCAATCAATGCCTTTGTCATATTTATTACTATAGGCTACGGGGTCATGTCATAACAGTTCCATTACTCTCCCATGGCTGTTGACATGTTTGGAGTCAGATGAGTTGCATTGAATTGCCAGCATCTTCATCTGTTACTTCTGCATGATGGCCCTAACAGTGTGGTTAGCACTTGTTGGAAGTGTGACCTTATTGCACATGGAGCTTCCAACGGTTCCCTCCTGAGGGAATTACTGAGTGCTCATAGCTTCATCAGACCCCAAAGCATGAGATACAGGGTAAACTCCTTCCCATAGCAGCCAACTCATGTTTGTATACAAGTTTCATGTTTTGAAACTGATATGTATAGAATTATGCATCTGGATTTACTTCTTTTACAGGAGATGTCTGGACTGGTGGGGTGGTTTGGAACATGAAGTTAGGTGTTGCTTTCTTCCTGTTGCCATTTAGAATAAAACACATCAGGAACCGGTGATGACCTCATTAATATGGAGAAGGTGTTGTATTCACCTTTAACATAGCTCTCTCAGCAATCTGCAGACAGACACGTCTGGGAAGGAGAGATTGTGAGCCCTAATTTATGAGTGCGATGATGGCCGGCTTTAACTTTTAAAGGTTAGGTACCCCACTGAATTTTACATACAAATACATGTCATTTATCTTATTCAAATCGTATTGAACTATTTTAGTTGTTGGCAGGATGATTAGTACCTAAGTAAAGGTTAAAGCGGTCACTTAGTAAAAACTGACAAGGAAGTTAATTTCATGTCCAAAATATCTAAACTAGTGTTTCCCAAGTGTAGGGTCACAGGACTGACTAGCTAGATGTTGGCTTGTTTACATAGTGGGTTACACAAGAAAAGCCCAAAAAGCTTTAGGTGGGTCATGCAGCACAAAAAGCGTTTAGTGAACCACTGCTCTATGCACCTGAAAGACACTCAGGTTTGGTATGCATAGTATAAAGCAAACTCTGTTCTGACTGGAGAATGGTGGTTCAGATTCTTGAAGTTGCAGGGCAGACTTTGGTTGCCTGCTGAGATATGTGAAAAGCGTACATGAATCACTGTAATATTTAGGCACAATGTTTGCTCTCTCATGTCATTTAAATTGATCGTTTTTATTACTGAGAGATCTCTGGTGGTTCTACACAATCTTTAATTAGACTCAGACTGCATCACAGAAGCACATTCATGAGTGCTCTGCTTCACTCCCTCCCACAATTACTTCACTTCTCCATCCAGTGCTTCATTGAGGTTTGCATTCAATAACTTGGATAGTTACTGGCAATCCCCAGCTAACAATTGTAGGGAGAGAACATTTTTGTAATGTTACCAGTAATGTTCTTCTAATGTTTGAGTGTCCCGTTTCTGTTAGTTAGGGGAACACTATCTACTATATGTTAGCAAAAACTTTCTGAGAACCTTTTTAGCATGTTTTAGTGTTAAAGTTAGGAGAATATTACCTTAATGTCAAGCAGAACCTTACTGTATCTAGAACGTGGTTACAATGTTTTCATAATATACAATATTTATGTTTTAGACACGTTTCATGGGACGTTGTAAGAAAATTCATCTGTCCAGTTTTCTGAGGGTTAAGAGAATATTCCATCAATGTCCCACCAAACATACACAGAATATTGTTGCCATGTTCTCAGAATATACGATATTAATGCTCTAGACACGCTTCATGGGAACGTTGCAAGAACATTTCTGTGTATCAGGACATCGCCTGATGGTCCAAAAGAAACATTCTCCAAAAGAAAAGTTCAATTACACCTTGTTACTGTTGCCAAGCTCATCAAGGCGAACCACTGATCCATTCACAGCTCATAATTGTCTGTTGGCAAGGTTAGGGATACTCACACACACAGTGCTTTTAACATACATATTTGACACATGTTCATTTATACAGTAATTATTTTTCAACATGTTGTCACCTGGGATTTGAATTCACAACCTCTTGGTTCACAGCATTCAGATCTTCCTCCTACGCCAACATGTATTGTCAGTTATCAATTAATTTGACTATTCTCTCTTCATTGATTTGATTGACTTGTTTCAACAATTTAAGGGCTTTCTGTATAGTTGTCTAATGTTGGTGGGGCATATGAACCTGTTTTAATGAAACTCCTGAATCACTATGATCAATAAAAGTTTTTCTTGAGTGTACTTTTAACAGAGCTGAGATTTACTTCAAAGTGCATTCACCCTATTGCTTACACATATCAAGTTGTTTCAGATCTACACAAGTGCCTGGGGAGGAGGGGTTAGGGTTTATTCTGGACAGGGCCTAACTATACTGGCCCAATAAGCACATGCCCTAGAGATATCCCTTATAGGGAATGTAGTTAGGGTGTTCGTCATTGGTGCTGGTGGCCTGAGTTTGAGACCTACTAGGGGAATCTCACATTCTTAGCAATATATGTTAATTTCCTTATTTGGCAACAGTTACAACACACCAATCTGATCTAATTAAAATTAGTTTCTCATTGAAACATGGAGATTAGTATAATTCTAGATAGCTGAGCATCTCAAAGAGAACTCTCTATCATCTTCTTGAAATCGACACCACACACCATGTAGAACAAACGTGTCTTTGAAAAAGGAATCACATCCGCTCTGGTCATTGGATTTCTATCTCTAACATTCCTAATTTGTTGCCGAAACATGGCCCAGGTGGTAGTGTTACTTCTGATGGAAGCATACCCAGAATAGGGTTGCCATATTCTCAGAATATCAGAAATGTGTATATTTACAGTAGCATGTCTGTACTTTCTCACATTTGCCATTTAAGCAATGATGATGCCATTTATACCAAAACAATACACAACCAGGGGCGGACTTAGGGCCCAATTCCGACCCGATCACCTTTGACAGCGATTACAGCTGTAAGTCTTTAAGAGCTTTGCACACCTGGATTGTACAATATTTGCACATTATTATTAAAAAAATTATTCAAGCTCTGTCAAATTGGTTGTTGATCATTGCTAGACAGCCATTTTCAAGTCTTTCCATAGATATTCAAGCCAATTTAAGTCAAAACTGTAACTAGGCCACTCAGGAACATTCAATGTCATTTTGGTAAGCAACTCCTGTATATTTGGCCTTGTGTTTTAGTTGTCCTGCTGAAAGGTGAATTTGTTTCCCAGTGTTGAAAAGCAGACTGAATCAGGTTTTCCTCTAGAATTTTGCCTGTGCTTAGCTCTATTCCATTTATTTTTATCCTAAAAAACTTCCTAGTCCTTGCTGATGACAAGCATACCCATAACATGATGCAGCCATCACCATGCTTGAAAATATGTAGAGTGGTACTGTCACACCCTGATCTGTTTCACCTGTCTTGTGCTTGTCTCCACCCCCCACCAGGTGTCTCCCATTTTTCCCCATTATCCCCTGTGTATTTATACCTGCGTTTTCTGTTTGTCTGTTGCCAGTTCATCTTGTTTTGTCAGGTCTTACCAGCGTGTTTCCCGCTTTCTCCTGTTCTCAAGTTTTTGTTTTCTAGTCTTCCCGGTTCTGACCTTTCTGCCTGTCCTGACCATGAGCCTGCCTTTATGCCTGTCCTGATCCTGCCGTCCTGTACCTGCCTGACTCTGACCAATTTACGAACCCCTGCCTGCCCTCGACCTGCCTTTTGCCTGTCCCTTTGTTATAATAAATATTCAGAGAATCGAACTATCCGCCTCCTGTGTCTGCGTCTGGGTCATATCCTGAGCCGTGAAAGTATGAACTGGCCATGACTGACCCAGCAGACTCAAACCAGCTTCGCAACGCTGTCTCCTCCCAAGAAGCCACCATTGGAAGACACGAGGAGCTACTTCAAAACCTTATGAAAGGACTCCAGACCTTGGCGGAACAACATGATCACGCCGTCAATGCATTGCTGGAGCAATTCTGCGGATTATCCACTAGGCAGCAAGCCACTATGTTAACCCCCCAGACTCTCAGTAACCCCGCTACCAGCAGTGCTTCTCCCCAGCCTACCCGGCTTCCCGAGAGCCCTGCTTACCTCCTCCGGAGCGCTACGCTAGAGATCCAGGAACCTGCCAGACGTTTCTCTCCCAGTGCACCCTCATCTTTGAGCTGCAGCCCTCTTCGTTTCCCCTCAGATCACTCAACGATAGCGTACCTGATAGCGCTGATGTCCGGGAGGGCACTCGCCTGGGCTACGGCGGTGTGGGAGCAACAATCCACTGTTTGCCTCAGTCTGGAGGAGTTTGTGGCGGAGGTTAGAAAGGTGTTCGATTCTCCATTGTCTGGGAGAGAGGCTGCTTGGAAGCTACTTCAACTGCGTCAAGACTCCCGTAGTGTGGCAGACTACGTGGTGGATTTTTGCACTTTGGCCGCCGAGAGTGCCTGGAACCCGGAGTCTCTGTTCGACACGTTCCTTCATAGAGGAGGTCTGTTCCCGGTCACACTCGCTCGTCCACGGCTCCCACCTCACCTCTGAGGAATCTCGGAAGTCCCCGGGAGAACGATGTCACCCAAGCATCCCCAAACCATCCACACCACCACCACCATGCTTGACTCTGGTATGATGTTCTTACTGTGGAATGCAGTGTTTGGTTTTCGCCAGGCATAATGGGACCCATCTTGTCCAAAAAAGTTGACTCAAGTTTGCCAAAAAGCACCTGGATGATCATCAATACTCTTGAAAGAACGTTCTATGGACAGATGATTCAAAAGTATAACTTTTTGGACGACATGGTTCCAGTAATGCCTGGCGAAAACCAAACTCTGCATCTCCACAGTAAGAACATCAACCAAAGGTCAAGCATGGTGGTGGTGGTGTGATGGTTTGGGGATGCTTTGCTGCCTCAGGACCTGGACGACTTGCCTTAATAGAAGGAACCATGAATTCTGTTCTGTATCAGAGAATTCTACAGGAGAATGTCAGACCATCCGTCTGTGAGCTGAAGCTGAAGCGAAGCGCAGCTGGGTCATGCAGCAAGACAATGATCCAAAACACACAATCAAGTCTACATGAAAATAGCTAAAAAGCAACAAATTGGAAGTTTTGGAATGGCCTAGTCAAAGTCCAGACCTAATCCCAATTGAGATGTTGTGGCAGGACTTGAAACGAGCAGTTCATGCTTGAAAACCCACACGTCACTGAGTTAAAGCAGTTCTGCATGGAAGAGTGGGTCAATATTCCTCCACAGCGACGTGAGAGACTGATCAACAACTACAGGAAGCATTTGGTTGGAGTCATTGCAGCCAAAGGTGGCACAACCAGTTATGTGAGTGTAAGGGGGCAATTACTTTTTCACACAGGGGAATTGGGTGTTGCATAACTTTGTTTATGAAATAAATATGTAATTGTTGTGTTATTTGTTCACTTATGTTCCCTTATCTAATATTAGGTTTTGGTTGAAGATCTGATAACATTCAGTATCACAAATATGCAGAAGTAGAGAAAATTAGAAAGGGGGCAAATACTTTTCATAGCACTGTAGGCTTGCCATAACAATGGGGTCTAATACTTATTGACTCAAGAGCTCATTTCAGCTTTTTTCATTTCAGCTCAGTTCAGCTTTTCATTTTTATTAATTTGTAAACATTTCTACAAACATAATTCCACTTTGACAATATGTTGATGTACTGTATGTCGATTTTGTGTATAGGGCACACTTCTGACAAAACATAATTACGTTTTCATCCAGCTTTTCTTTCATTTTCTGCAATGTTGCAAACTAGCATATGGAACAACTCTCAACTCAAAATGTGTCTTTCCCGGTCTGAAAACAGTGACGAACATAACACGTAGTAACAACGAGAATGTTGGGGGAGGGTTCTTGATATATAACATCCAATCAAAATCTTGCAGCTGGGAGCCAACGGACCATTCAAACCATATTTGCTATACTATAATTCTCAAGGCCTCCAAGGGAGGCATGACAACAACGTGATTTTGGAGGTATGGCAACGTCAGACTTCTACTAAGCTAACATATGGAACTGTTTTAATATGGTCATACCACGCATAATTTTGCTATTTCATTTTGAATTGTAGGACCCTGTAGGTATAAAAAAAAGATATCAAAATTGTTTATATGATGAAACATTGAATTTGGCCTTACTGCTATTAGCCCATAGAAACGCATTGAATAACAGATTAATACATGGGAAAACAGATAGTAAAAATGTGTATCAAAAGGATGTATGTTTTGAAGTGCCTGAGAGATATAAGAAAGCTCAGGATTTCTTTTTTTTTTTAAACTGGAATTACGTGAAAACCTTTGAAGTAAAAATGCCCTATTCACTTCCATTCATTTTTCAGCCCGGTACCAGTTTACCTTCAGACGAGTCCCACTTGAGGGAGTCGTAGATCAAAACGGAGAACATAGTGTTCGTGAGAGTCTCATATTTCCATAGAGGGGCCATAATAATTTATAGACCAAACCGTTCGGACACTACAGACGTTTTCATGAGAAGACCAATTTTCAAGATGTCCCCTGGTCTGACAAACACAGCTGTAGCTCTGCCACCTTCCACGTAGATGCGGAAGCGACGGTGGATGCAGCCCATACAGATATCTCTAGTTTAAACAGACAGATTTTGATGGGGATTTTTTAAATCATTTTTTATTATGCCTCAAGCGGAGCATGGGGGGCCTCAAGCGGAGAAATTATTTTAATATATATGATGTGAGGCCTGAGGCAATTGCCTCTTCTGCCTAATGGTAAGTCCGCCAGTGTCCACAACATAGAGTTCCATCTCCAAGTTTTAATGTGGAAAAATAGACAAATCGCAACAGAATAACTTGGGACCAGTGTTGGGGGTAATATATTACTTACAGTAATATATACTACCAGTCAAAAGTTTGGACACAGCTACTCATTAAAGGGTTTTTCTTTATTTTTACTATTTTTTTACATTGTAGAACAATAGTGAAGACATCAAACTATGAAATAACACATATGTAGTAACCAAAAAAAGTGTTAAACAAATCAAAATATATGTTATATTTGAAATTCTTCAAATAGCCACCCTTTGCCTTGATGACAGCTTTGCACACTCTTGGCATTCTCTCAACCAGCTTCATGAGGTAGTCACCTGGAATGCATTTCAATTAACAGGTGTGCCTTCCTAAAAGTTAATTTGTGGAATTTCAGTTGTGTTGTGTTGTGACAGGGGGGTATACAAATATAGCCCTATTTGGTAAAAGACCAAGTCCATATTATGGCAAGAACAGCTCAAATAAGCAAAGAGAAACGGCAGTCCATCATTACTTAAGACATAAAGGTCAGTCAATACAGAACATTTCAAGAACTTTGAAAATGTCTTCAAGTGCAGTCGCAAAAATCATAAAGCGCTATGATGAAACTGGCTCGTTAGTGAGGGCCGCCACAGGAATGGAAGACCCAGAGTTACCTGTGCTGCAGAGGATAAGTTCATTACCAGCCTCAGAAATTGCAGCCCAAATAAATGCTTCACAGAGTTCAAGTCACCGACACACTCAACATCAACTGCTCAGAGGGGACCTGCTTGGGCCAAGAAACACGAACAATGGACATTATACCGGTGGAAATGTGTCCTTTGGTCTGGAGTCCAAATTGGAGATTTTTGGTTCCCAAACCGCCGTTGTCTTTGTGAGACACGTGTGTGGGTGAACGGATGATCTCTGTATGTGTTTTTCCCACCGTAAAGTATGGAGGAGGAGGTGTTATGGTGTGGGGGTGCTTTGCTGGTGACACTGTCTGTGATTTATTTAAGAATTCAAGGAACACTTAACCAGCAGTGGCTACCCACAGCATTCTGCACCGATACGCCATCCCATCTGGTTTGGGCTTAGTGGGACTATCATTTGTTTTTCAACAGGACAATGACCCAACACACCTCCAGGCGTGTAAGGGCTGTTTTACCAAGAAGGAGAGTGATGGAGTGCTGCATCAGATGACGTGGCCTCCACATAACTCCTCCGACCTCAACCCAATTGAGATGACGTTTGGGATGAGCTTCGGACGGCAGAGTGAAGGAAAAGCAGCCAACAAGTGCTCCAGCATATGTGGGAACTCCTTCAAGCATTCCTGGTGAAGCTGGTTGGAGAGAATGCCAAGAGTGCGCGAAACTGTCGTAAAGGGCAAAGGGTGGCTATTTGAAGAATCTCAAATCTAAAATATATTTTGATTTGTTTAACACTTTTAAGCTACTACATGAGTCCATATATGTTATTTCATAGTTATTCTACAATGTAGAAAATAGTAAAAATAAAGAAAAACCTTTGAATGTGAGTAGGTGTGTTCAAACTTTTGACTGGTACTGTATAACTTTTATGAGTAATGGAGTAATATAACTTTTGTTTGCAAATATTGCCAAATAATATTACAGTTACTTTTTCAAGTAACCCATTATTACTTTCAAAAGCCTATTAATACTGGCGTGCTATGTGTATTTTTTTACAGCCTTTTCTCATGTAACGGAATTCATGCTGTAGGTTAACTGGTTTCAATAGGCTATCATAAAGTTGAAAATCTAAAAAGCTGTGTTGTTGCCCCGCTTAACCTTTTCCTTGTGGAAATGTCCATTATTTTGAGTTAATCGAGAAGAAAGTGAACAACATTTTAGTCAAATGACAAACTCTGCAAAGGCAGCATCAACTCTATCTTCCAGAAACACCACATGAAACCTGAAAAGCATCTGGAGTGCATGGCCAAGGAAGTAGGGGGTGCTGAGGGTGCTGTAGACCCCCGGGAAAATCTGATTTTAAATAATAATTTTAATGTTAATATATATATATATTTTTCACAAAGTTGGGTGAACTGCCTTTTACTAGTCCTGTATTAGCGACAATATAGCCAGCTGCCTATCGCAGTTAACCCCACCCCCCTAAACATCTTTCCGCTGGCTATACTGAGTCGGACAAGGCACAAAGCAGAGCTAAAGTTCAGAAATGGTGAAAGAGCAGAAATATAAACACATTATGATAATAAACAAAGATGCATATAACCAAGTGACATTTCCAATAAACAATCGAAATGTTGATAAATGCAATTAAACGGCAATAATGACATTAACAATATTGGGTTAAGAATGTGAGAGTAGGTGAAACAGTTTGAACC